>NW_011347884.1:70173-84011 GCF_000735185.1 Notothenia coriiceps
TCTTTACTGTATATTTTAGAAAGGCTCACTGTACTTAAACAAAATGACTCAGGGTGCATCTGAGATTAGAGGGGGTGCAGTGGTAANATATCAAAATAGCAATACACATTTTATGCTAAGTTTTATGTATATTTGATTAATTAAAATAAAAAGGTAATATAGGTCTATTTATAGTTGTTTAATAATAATAATAATAATAGATTTAATTTGTTAGCGCTTTTACAGGTGCTCAAAGACGCTTTACAGATAAAAGTGAAGAGAAAAGAAAAGAGAAGAAAGGAACAACAAATAAATATATAGTTCAAGTTAATGTCATTAATGTACATGTACGTTTCTTTGGGCAAGATATCGAAGCCCAAATATTAGGTATAGTCATTGGTGTGTGAGTGTGTGTGTGATTGTTTATCACTCCTGAGCAGGTGGCAACTTTGCCGGTGTGGGACAAGAAAAAAACAATACATCTAAATGCAGTCAATTTACCGTTTAAAACATTCAACATTTTGAAGTATATTGATATTTGTAAAATATCTGTACTGCGAGGCATACATATTTCTAGCAAAATGCGTAAGAAAGATTTGTCTTCTTCATATCTTGAATTATTATCAGATTTATTTTGCTTTTATAGATAAATATTGGCGGGTCGCAACTATCTAGTATTGGTCAGGCTGCAGCTTTTCTAGTTTAATGACACTATTTCCCTGCAGAGTTAATGAGTGACAGTATGTTTTCCTTTATATTTAGTCGACAGGATAACAACTAAACACACAGACAGATGAATGAATGTCCCGCAGGAGCCACAAACTGCATGAGTAAGAAATAAACCCTCAGTTAGAGCGTTAAGAGTTTCCATGATCTACTGCCTCTCTTCACTGTCAACACAGAGAGACAAAAGTTGGTTTGCCAACAAGGGACGACTTCTGTCCTTTCCTCCCTCCCTCCCTCCATCCACCCCCTCCTCCATCTGGCTAACCTCAGACGCAGTTGTTTCCTCCTTCTCCACCTCTGCCTTACATCACTCGCTCACTGCTTACCCAGTGGGGTGTGTGTGGTAAAGTGGGGGTGAAGGGGAGGTGAGGCAATAGTGTAATTCTAAAGATTCATTTATCATCTGATTTCAAGGGCGAGAAAAAAAAGAGACCAGAAGAAATAAAAAAACTTGTTGCGAACTGGATGGCCCACATACCAACTGCCTGGTAATTCATCTGTCTCCTTCTTTAAATGTATTTCAGTGTATATACAGACTTTTCATGTCAGCATCTATGACCTTATGATTGTCCGTCTCTGTTACTTGTGCCTTGACAATGAGCACCTTCACATCTGCTAACACTTTAGGAGGGCAGACAGACAGACAGACGTTTCCTTAACTACAAAAGTGGAGGGTGAGGAGGGGCGGAGAGAGAAGACGAAGGTCAGAGGACGATGGCTTAGGAAGCATTTGACAAATCTCTTCATTATCAAATTATTGCAAATACCAATGCAGTATTATCTTGTGGGAATAGTATGATATAAATGTACACTATACTTTTTCTTGGTCATTAAACAGGCCTTTTTATTTGTGTGGAGCGTGAGAATGAATCAAAACAGAAATATTGTGTTCCATAAAACTAAACAAAAATAGCTAAAAAAGTCTGAAAAGCTGTTTGAACTGCAGAGAAGTTCCAATCAGAATCAGAAACAGACTTATTACCAAGTAGGTTAACACATAGGAGGAATTTGACTTGGTGTCATGGTGCATACATAAAGATACATACAAATACAACAAAGACACAGATAGAAAACTATTTTAAGAAAACTGTAATAACATTAAAAAATATAGTAAAATATAGCAATATTTACATTGAATAAGGTTGAAATCGTATAAATAAAATTGGAATAAAATATTTGCAGTTACAAGTGTGATCTTGTTGGTCTTATCAAACTCGCTGCAAGACAGTGAATATGTTTATTTCCTTAAAAATTGAAACTCGAAGCTTCCACTACTTTTATCTTCAACTTAAAAAACAATTGGTATATGAAATGTTTCAATGATTTTTCCAGCAGCACTGTGTCCAAACTGTCTCCGTCTGAATTTCCTTGGAAACAGAAATAGTTTTCGGGCCGGGTTACCCATCTGTGACTGACCACAACATGTTGGTCAAGTATTGATCATCTCTCTCTACGTCTCTGACTTTGCAACACCTTTGCAACACACAGACAAACAAATGCACATTATGCATTCATTGAAACAGCACATACAGTCATACCCACACACACATGCATACTCATAAGCTTAATGAGAACCAGATGAGAGGTGGATGGAACAAAC
The DNA here is from genome assembly GCF_000735185.1 of Notothenia coriiceps. Classification (NCBI taxonomy): domain Eukaryota; kingdom Metazoa; phylum Chordata; class Actinopteri; order Perciformes; family Nototheniidae; genus Notothenia; species Notothenia coriiceps. Next base: position 72,479 of record NW_011347884.1, read on the forward strand.
ACACACACACAGACACACACAGACACCTACACACACATTCAGCTGACGTCATTCCATTCCACCATCTCATCTGTCCTGTCAACTCTAAGTCCTGCTGCCTCCCTGGATTACTGTGCAGCTGGACAGAAGGGAGGAGGACGGATGGAGCTGAGGACAGCAGTGAGGGGACAGAGAGATGGAGCGAGGATGACAGAGAGACGGAGGGAAGGAGACAAGATGACAAGAGAAACAAGGAGGGCTGAAGACAGGAAGGGAGGGGTACACAGACCTATGAACAAATGTTTCCCTGTTGGTCAAGAAGCAATTCAATCCAAAAGTATGACACACAAGATTGAAGATATAATATAAGAGGAGGCCAAAAAAATCATGGGGCGATGTAGAGGGAGGGGTTAGAAGATTATATGACTCCATAAACCACTGAATGATGACTGGAGAACGCAAACAGCTGAAATGTATCAAAAATCTATGAAACAGGTGGAGGATATTTACAGGAAGAGACATTGTGGTGTTCACCAGAATACTTATGTTTATACTTCTGTTGTTTAATTTCCCAGAATGCTGTGTAAATGTCAAAAAGACTGTGCATGCTATAAATCAAATGTAGGAGAGAAAGCCCACTTTCTTCTGAGGAGGAAAAGGAGTAGAAGCTCAGACACTTTTAGTTTGAAGTCTGATTCTAAATGCCGCCATCTCCTGTGGGAGCTTCCATTATAACCCCCCACCTCTGAGTCCAGCTCCCATTTGTTCGAACCCAGAGGCAAAAGGGTCATAACCAGGATGTAGTTGGGGAAACAGAGGTCAACTTAGGGTCAAGGTAAGGTCACACTGGGGCTCACTTTCAGCCCCTGGGCGCTTTGTCAGGTAGATACAAACACACAGGAAGCCTTACTGACTTTCATCCCAAAGTCAAATTCTCCCAGGGAGCGGGCATGTAAGTATTTCTTGTCAAATTCATAGTAAAACAATATGGTAGCCCCATGTGTGGCCTCAGCAGTGTATGTTACTTAGTGATTCATGCATATGGTGTTGCCTAAACAACCATTATGGAAATAAAATGGAAAGTCTTATGGATGTCTGTAACCTCATGGATGTCATGGCAGTCCATCCAGAGGCAGATTGATACAACGTTACCTCTGGTCTAGGACAGAGGACGTAACAAACAGCTTGTAGAGTAGAAGAAAAAGCCGCTTTTTGGAAAGATGTTACTAAAAAACATTCTTTGGAAAAACTGGAATCATACATTGGTTTTGCTCCAGGTAAACATGTTATGATTCTGATTGGACCGCAGACAACAGTGAGATCACAGACATAACTGTCAGATTGAAGATTCTTCTTGAAAATATATACAAATACTACTTCAACCAATCTGTATGTGGTTTGATATACATATATATATATATATATATATATATATATATACACTGCTTTTGTTCTAGCATGTTTTCTTCTTTAACCCTGTAAATTAAATTAAATAACAAGCAGAACAACTCAATTAAACCAAAAATATGTATGACAACACCTTCATTGCTCTACTTATACTGCCATCTGTAAGGTTTGAGATTCAAACAGAGTTTTCTAAGGACACAAAGGCAGACTGACGACATGAGAGACTTAAAAAAGTTTAGGACGGAGATAATAGATAGTAACGGAGATAAGCTGAATACCTGACTGGGTTCGGATGCTGAGGTTGCGTGTGAAGTCATCTTTGAGCGCATTGAGAACAGCGGTCATCTCCCCCTTCAATTCATCCAGACTGATGATGTCTTCCACCAGAGCTGAATTAATATTCACTTTAGCTGACTGGCCTTTTGCCTTGGCTTGGAAGATGAAGAGAGGGAAAGGAGCAGATCAGTAAGGGGAGTGTGGAAACTAATATTTAAGATAGATAATATCTAGTCACGTAACCCAGTTTTGGCCAACAGATCCACAGAAGTTGAACATATGTGAACTCGGAAAATCTCCTCACTGACCTTTTGCCTTCTTGGTGGCATAGAGCCTGGTGCATGCAGCAGGGTAGGAGGTGGGGGTGTTGGGGTACAGAAGTGGTGCACTGAACCTGGAGGTGAAAACGAGGGGAGACCGGACCACCAGGGACTGACAGAGCAGAGGCCGCAGCAGACTGAGGTGGTGCATAGCCATGACTGAAACTGAAAGAAACGGTTTGAATTAAGCATTTCATTGACTGGACGGTATGAAACATTTTTCAAAGACAGGTTAAATCAGCTCTGGTAATATTTATTAACATGAAGTAATAGCTCATATCAGCCAGTAGGAGGTAGGCCTTCATCCTGTACTGACATGACGGTACCATAGTGTCTTTCTGTTATTTATCTGATGATGATGTGAGGTCATGTGTTGTCTTTGGAACTGGCAAATAAAACAACACTCACCATACACTGTACAGCAAACAGTTCACACACAATACACATTAAATAAATTGTCATTAAAGTCTCATTTATATATAAAAAAAGGTCAAATTAATAACAAGTACACTCAAATAAAAAGGTCTCTAGAGAACAGTTAAAAAAGCTTAATTTATGTAGGCTCTGTCAAAGAATATAACAGCAGACATTTGAGACTTAGAAAAAAATCTATAGAAAATATAAATGTAAAAAAGAAAAGACATATTGCCCTATACAAAAAAATAAATATTAGAAATTAATCTGCCAGTAGATCTTATTCACAGCAACCATTTTGGCATATCATAACAGGGAAAGCACAGTTGTAAACAATAAGATTATAACTTAATAATTATAATTGGGGTCAGTTTTTGGCGCAGTGGGCTAGTGCGTTGATCATCAGATCAAGGGGCGATGGGGAACAACAGTTCGAAACCCGCCTCCTCACTGCGTCAGGCCGTTGTGTCCTTGGGCAAGACACTTCACCCGAATTTGCTCCTGTGGATATTGTCCACATTAATGACTGTTACATGTCTGATATGTGTAATGTGTATTTTTAAAGCGCTTTGAGCACCTGGAAAAGCGCTATAATAAAAATGTAATTAATTATTAATTATTATTATTAAAACAAGTTATTTGAACACCTAATAGAGAAGAGACATTGTTAATTCAATTTGTTTCTACTTTCCTTCTTATACAAAGTTAAATTCACTGCTGATGACTCACTCAGCTGTACAGGCTACATTACACGCTATAACACCTAACAAGGGCCAGCACTAAGTCTACACTCACGCACAGTTGTTTGGGCATTCCTGAAGAGGAACCTCCCATTCAGAACCATCACAACATTATGAGACCGCCACTCCTTTTCTGTGGAAGACCCACCTCCCACCTTGCACACTGGCTCTCGGCTGTGAACTGTGTCACTGAACCTCGGAGTACACACAGGCACAGACAAACTCTGAGCCCACAGACACAAACACACACACACACTAAAGCCTGTCTTTCACAGTCAATGGCTGTGAATAGCTCACAGTGCTCTGCAGCCTGATTGACATATTCTATTGCAGGTGTGTGTTTATAACTGTTGCATAAAGACGAGAAGTAAGAAGAACTTTCAAATATGCATAATACTACTAGTGAGGATTTCTTTCTGCAGAAAAAGCATAAATATTTTTCAGCTAATTGCTTATCTTCTTCACTGACCTAAATTAGGTTTTATGAAAAAGGATATTGAAATAAAAGAGAACCTTTTCAGCACCAGTCTTATTTCCAAACAACCATTAACAAAACCCACCCGCAGAACAAAATATTGAAATAATATTAAAGGTTCTGATTATTTTTCAAATATCGTTCTTATTTACTTCTACCTTTACATAGTGCTCTCAATGCCATTACAAATGTCCTCCACACTTCCAGGAATATTACACAAAATTATTTGTATTTGATGTGATTACAAGTGTATGCTCTCATTAACAGATACATTTGGTATTTTTCGTTTAAAAAAAACATGTCGGAATCAGCCTTACATTTACATCATTACTGATTTTAGTGTTCTCATTAGTTTTTAAAGCCACACCCACCCAAGTCCCTGGTGTCAATCAAACATTGACTCTAGATATTAACCATAATCAAACATATTCCAAAGTCAATATTTAGGCTAGGCTGTGGACCACCACCTAGAATACAAACCTATACCAGGTATTGGTGGCTGGCAGGTTTCCTGACAAGCTGATATGATAAAACTACGCACTGTGGCAGAGCAGATAGGCTCAGATGTGGGACGGTGACGGATCTCTTTAGAGAGGAAGTCAGGCATAAAAAGTGAAGCACAGGTGTTCAGTGGGATACTGTAGCCTCATATCCTGTAGATTTCACACACAGCAGCTGCAGACACACTGCTCCTTCTTCCAGTGGCAGAAACCAGCTGGTGAGCCCGCATGATCTCTCCTCTGCACACTTTACAGTTGGAGCAGGAATAATACAGCAGTGTATCTGATCATGTTCTGCCTCCTCAAACAGACTGTGCAGATAGAGCATACAACTAAAGATTATTATAAATATCAATTAAGCTCTCAATTATTTGTATTTTTTTTATTGATAACTGGTTAGTCAAGCAAGTGCCAGAAAGTGCAGAATAATAATGGTCTCAACTAGGGACAGAGCATATTAATAGAACACATTGTAAAAACACAGGATGGACACCCTTCAGTTTGCAAGAATGCTAATTAACATCAGGAGTCAATGTTCATGTTGCCATTTTTGTCCAGTTATATGAATGAATAATAATATATCACTTTTTAATTGATCATTATAGCTTGTGCGTTAATCTATCAACCTCACATTAAACACACTGTTTAAGTAACAGGAGGACACAGATATCCATTCTTGACTGACTGGATCATTGTGCGTCCCTGATGTGTCTTAATACAGAACATGAAAGTTCACCTTGCCTTTTTATCATCATGCATGAGAAGGAGCACTATTGGGCAACATCAGCTTTGCTGTTATTATTCCAAAACAGTACTCTCTCTGACATACCTCCATATTAGCCATTCAGTCATGCAAGCAGTACTCGGTTTGTTTTGCAATTAAAGCAGTTGGTACTATGTCATTAAAAGTAGTAGGCCTACGTATATATTTAAGATAACTGACTGGTTGCAAAAACTCTGGGTAAAGTGATGTGGTGTGAAGGTCGGTGTGATGGGGGTGTGCGTATAGTCCTTGTAGCATTCTCCTGTGCATACCACGGGAACAACTCAACATTAACCTCAACCACTTAGAGTCGAAATATAAATCGGTCGTTGGTTTAATTACCGCACAGCAAAATCCGACATATAACTTTAAATGACCCCAAATAGCATACTTACTTTCAAGTTCACAGCCCTAACAGAAGCATGTTAGCTCGGGATAAGCCACATATAACATCTATGTTGTCATCATCACGCGCCAACATTTTGAGGCGGTTGTGCACTTGAAATGTTGTAAAGGGTACACCGAATGGGCGGGGTTTCTGCCTGAAGGTACAAACCATTATGAGGGGAGATTTTCGAGAAACTCCCAACACTAAAACGAGTGCCTCCTCTCGACTCCACAGACAGTTAAACAAACTACAGCATCACCCTGCGCCTTTGTTGTGAGACGATAGCAAGGCAACTGTTTATCATTCGAGTTAGCTAATCTAGGGTCAGTTTTATGGGAGGAAAACATAAATAGTAGCTTGAAATGATATGTATTACGTTTTGACGTAACTGAATCCTCCCAAGGTGGGATCCGTAGCACATCAAGGTTAAGTAGTGAGTCGTCATCCAAGAGGAAGTTTGACAGATCGACGAGGTAAAGTGATACTATCTAAGCTAGCTAACTGCTAGCAATCCACTGCTCGTCCTAAACGGACTATTAACCGTTTAGTGGTTAGATTTAGATTATCTTCAACATTTCACCACATGTATGAATGATATAAGTTTAACCTTACACGATCGGTTTGAACTACCTCAATCTTATACCGCTAATATAAGTTGTAGTTAATCGATTAACCTGTGGTTAGCTAAGCTAACGTTAGCTAGTAATGTTAGCAAGTCGTCGTTTCCTAAGTAGAAACCTTGAGTTTCCTTTGTATTATGTTTAAATAACCAACTGTTTGCCTGACACTGTCAATAAAGTCACCTTACAACATTTCCTAATTGTTATCAAAATGAATACTGTAGTAGGATATGTATAGATATACAATTCATATTTAATAAAACAAGTGCACTGTTTGAAAATAATGCTACGATATAACATGTTGGTTACATTTGAAACAATATGCCTATTAAATACACAAAAAGGAAATAAATCTATCCAAATCAACTGAGTGATGATTGACTTTCTTATTTTTTGGAAAAAAATTAATCAGATTGTATAACCCTGTTTACTGTGTTATTCACAATGTACTTTCTACATTACTCGGTTATGTTAATTGATTAGTTTGACCTAACCAGCGTATATCATGGAGTACCAGATATATATATATATATATATATATATATATACACACATATATAGTTAGTATAGAATAGAATAGATACTGTAGTTACTCTGTAAGGCAACATTTCTGTCTCCCAATTAAAAACTTAAATGGCTGCTGAGTATCTGACAAATAATGCATAAAAGTTAGCCCTGACTTTTTTTGTAATCCTAATCTGTCTGTCTTCTCTTCCTGCCTCCCACAGAGTACCCATGACGTCTGCGGCAGAGACAGTGGAAAATGCCTCCATCATGTCAGAGAGTGCGGCCCATGACGGAAACCGCTTGTGGATCGGCAACATAGATCCCAAAATTACAGAGTGAGTGAATCCACTCCTGGTTAAATTCAGGCATCCACTTTCTTCCAACGTTTTTGTAAAGTATCTGTCTTCAGATTAAATTAGAGCTGAAACCACAAGTGAGACAGTACAACAACCTTATCATCACATTTTAATATACATTATTTGAGTTAAAAACACATCTGTATATCACTGAAAGGGCTCAAAAAAGCCAGCTGAATTAAAAAACAACCTCAGTTTTGGATTTGAGGTGTAAGGCGGTCCATGTTATGAACCGGAGACATTGCTTTTTTACTTGCCTGGCTCTGCCTCGTAGAGAGGCAATGCATTGTGTGCACGTTTATGATTGATTAACTGGTCGCGTAGTATGTGTGTGTCGCAGGCTGAGACTGAGCAGACAGAGCTGGGTGTGTGAAAGAGAGGCAGCGAGGCGTGGAGACCTGCTCTGCTAAGGAGCAGCCATCATTCCTCACTCACCTGCCCTGTTTACTCTCTCTGTGTCAACCTGGTGTGTGTGTGTGTGTGTGTGTGTGTGTGTGTGTGTGTGTGTGTGTGTGTGTGTGTGTGTGTGTGTGGTCATATTTAAGTACACAATTGGTGTTTGGGAGGCAGCTGTTAGTGGTGCTCCCACACACTGAGGTGTCTGTGTACATTTATTATTAATGTGTCTCATTTACACTACATCATATGTTTCATTTGTGAGAGCAGCTGAGTGTCTGAATGTGCAAAATGTGAGTGTTGAGAGTCCCTTTACATATATTGAGATGGAGCAAAGAAGGTAGATGTTCAGGGTGAGGGGTGCGTCTGTGGGGGCTGCTGGAGAATGTATGGGCCGCAGCTCTGGTGGGCGTCTAGACAGGCGTTTCCTTCCCCTTTCCCTGCTCTGCTCTAGCTCTCCCTAAATAGCCAACTACTTCACAGTATGGAGGGAAAACAAGAGGAATGCCCATGGCCCCTGGTGCTGATTGGGAAGATTAATTAGCTCCTGTGTAGCATACGTAATGCCCCATGTGTTTGTCCTGCTTAGTTAAACCAAAACTCAGTGCAGAGGAAGCATGCAGATCTAAAATGCAAGGTGCTGATTATGAATATATGAGGCCATGATTAGTTAATTACACTTTGTTTCTCCTGGAAGTTTCTTTTTGGTAATTAAAGACATCAAATTGCGTATTAAAAGTTGGTTGCTACTCAGTCATTTAATCTTGACTTGAATTTTAACATAATGTTCTTTCTATATAACGAAGCAGAAACACTTAGTGTGAAGATGTTAAACATTGCAGTTTTTCACAACATGTCATAGTTGATGAGGAAATAATATACGTATGTTTTTCTGCACTGGTTGTTTATCATGTGTCCCTTGTCAAAATAAGGAATTGTGCTGTTTGTGTGTTAGCGTATATAAGCACACAGCCAATGTCTCAGTAGTCTTAGAAGGATAAACAACTCCTGTTGCGCTCATAGCTTGAACACCTGGGCAAAGATCTATTCCAAGCCTGTCAACTTTCTTAGTCTTCCATTTCTGTCTCTTTCCATCCCATACCCAGTCAGATTTCTTTGTCAGTGCACAGAGCAGAGACACAGCAAGTGTAACTGGAGCTTTCAGCACATATTCATGTTTTTGTGCTTTTGGCTGCTCGGAGAGAGAACTTCTCATTAGTGGTAATCCATCAGCGGCTCCCTTTCTGTTCCCTGGTCTTCTTGTTAGGTTTTAAGTTGCTTAAAACCAGGATTTTTCAGACTTATAACCCTCGCCTTACTCATATTGCAGCCATGTTTCATGAGGATATTTCAGTTGCCAGAAAATGTTCCCCCATCCTCGTCCTGTCTTAACTTTTTACCCACTGAGCTGCTCTTTTCTGGACTGAACCTTTTGCCCTTATCTTTTTCTGGACTGGACTCACCCACCCCTTTTCCTTCCTTTCTTTTCTTTGCTTCTTACCTCCTACCTGGCTCCTCACCTCCTCTCTTCTTTTGGCCTTTCCTCCTCTTCCCCCACCTTTCAGCCTGCCGTCAACATCCCCTCTGTGAACTTTACTCTCCCTCTCCCCACCTTTCCCTCCCTTTCCTCCCCCTCTCCTCCTCTTCCTCCGGTGGTTTTAACAGCCCCCAGGAGGAGCAGTCCATTGTGGTTCAGCTCGTGAGCATCCAAAAGTGTTCTTCGAGTGTAAGCCCTCAGATCTGTCACATATTAACACATATGTACAAACATTGCATTATGTAGCTTTTTTAAAAGACAGTATGTCTTGCATCACAACATTGCATTCAACTTAAATGAATGCCTCTCTATTTTCCTAATCAGTGTTTCAGAGATCCAGAGGTGCAAAGGCAAATTATTTGAGTGTAAAAATGCAAAAAGGTTTTATACGTAATATTCTAAACTTGGATTTATATGTACATTACTACTGCTGAAGGAGTCACCTTCACATGGGACGCTTGGAGGGTGTTGTCTGGGAAAAGCAGAAATTCTCTTTTGCCTAAAGCCCTCTAGGGAGTCATAGAGGGGGGGACATTAGAACAACCTGTAGCTGAGCGCACAGTTCACCCTCTGTATCTCACGTTGAGTCCCAGTCATACACATAATTGCACACACACACACACACGCACGCAGAAAAACAAACCACCCTCCTGCAATACAAATAACAAACGACTAAACAATAATAGGCTCGAGCATCAGTCCCACTCCAACCGGGGTCACTGTGAGGCCTGGACAGTTACATAAGTTAAAGGCACCACAATAAATAAAAAAAATAGGTGTTCATTGATTTATTTTGTTTGTTTGTCATCAGTTATTTTTATTGCATGTGCCCTTTTTTTTCTATGTCATGTTGCTATTTGGCTGTAGGAAAAGCACAGGTTCAAATTGATCACAGCTAATTCAGTCTCCGGGTCCTCGTATTGTGCATGCTGGCTCACTGTCACACTGTCAATACCTGCAGGGATACAGAGCCATCACAGTTAGTGAAAGCACCTGGGTTCTTCCGAAAGATGACAAGAAAAAAAATGTCTTAAGTGAATGATCATGTGTGTCAAAAGTAACTCTCTCCATCAGTCATATTAACTAAATTAGGCAAGTGATACATATTTGAACAGATTCTGCCAACGAACAACCAAGTTATAGGATTTTTTCTCTCCAGTAGTTCTCGTTACCTCAAGAACATGACGAACGCGTTTGAATGACTAATCAACCAGGAAGGTGCTGTGCGCTCTCTAAAGAACTGTTTCTGCTACAAGTGTTTGCCCAGTCAGAGACACCAGAATGAAATGATTCATCAATTAATCCTAATCAGCAACAATTTTGAGGATTGATAAATAATTTAAAGCATTTATTGAGCCTATCTGACATTTTCTGGTCTGGACATTTGCTGGTTTTTGATATTGTATCAGTATAAAAAAAACGTGTGGTTATCATAATGTCAGATTAAACGTTGATGGAAAGAATAGTTGGTGTTGCCTTTCCGATGGAAGAATGTGCCTCAGACGATCCATTATTCTACCGACTCAAAATTAAGAGTATTGCACATATAACTATCATTGATGTACAAGAGCTTTGACAAGTAATGCTATTTTAAAGCACATGCTGCTCAGCTAGCGTTGTAACCATTCAGTAGCACTTAGGTATAAGACAGTGTATATAGTGAACAGGCAGCCCTGAATTCATTGCTCTTTCTGTCTGAAGAAATATTTTTCCCATGGCTGCCAGTGGTCCGTTACACACGAACCTCCGAGTCCTCTCACACGCCGCATAGCTCTTCAATGACAAAACATCTATGTTCACTCGCAGGCCTGCGGTCCCACACAGTGAGTGGATGTTGTTTGTGCAGAGCCTGTGCTCAGGAGGGATTTGAGGCTTCCTCTTTTTTATTCCCTCATTGTCCGGCTACTGTATCCTCAGCATTGTCTCAATGAGAGATTTACTGTCACTGCGCTGCCCCACCAGCTGGCCTGCTGCTAAAAAGGTGACAGGGAGAACAGGCTGTCATTCTCATTAGCCCCTTGACAGATTCACAGACTGGCAAATACAGTGCAGACCTGATGTACTGTGTGGGTTCATAGGATCTTAGGGCTAAAAGTAGCTCCTAACTGGCGAATTTAGGAGAAATGCCTAGGAATAATGGGCGTGTCAGTCTTAAATTTAGGACTCCTAATTTTATTCACTAAGAGCAATTCACAAAGTATTTTAGGCCTAAAAGTAGCACCTAAGTATGGGAGAGCTTAAAAGTCCTCGAGAGGACTCCTAACTCAGTAAGACCTATTCACAAAGAATCTGAAAATGGCTGAGAGACGAAATGTTTTGGAGACAATGGAAGGCTGTGAATTGATCAAGAGATATAAATCGTGAGGGTATCAAACTTGTTGTGGAATTAGTGCGGGATGCAATAACATCCCCGACTAACAGGAATAACCCGATTAGTCCGGAAATAAAATGTTTGGCAACACTACGATATTTAGCAACAGGGAAAATGCAACTTTGCAATGCCGACGATTTAGGAATATCGCAACCATCAGTCAGCTGTGCCATAAACCAAACCATCAACGCACTCTCTAGACCACATATCATCCAACAGTTTATCCGGTTTCCTTTGGACAATCAACAACTACACAGGATCAAAGCCAACTTCACGGCAATGCAGGTATGCCCGGTGTGGTCGGTGCTATTGACGGGACGCACATAAAAATAATTGCGCCCTCAAAAGATGAGGACGTGTTCGTCAATAGAAAGAAAGTACATTCCATCAACACGCAGATTGTTTTCATTCATCATGATAGGGGGACTTGAACGGCGGTATGGGCTGTTATTGAAAGTGTTTAAGTGCTGGAAATATGCTCATT
>NW_011347885.1:0-4986 GCF_000735185.1 Notothenia coriiceps
AAAAGCCAGGCTTATATTCTCGTTTCATGTTGTTGACATATTCAAAGGTTTAGAGAGCGAAAATATCTTTGTGTTGCGCCATAAATCAGAAAATACTGCATTAAAAAGTCATTTCCTGCATTTGTCTACTCATAAAGTGTGATATAAATAATGTAGAGGTTTTCAGATTGCTGTAGTTCACTAAACAGAGACATTAACGACATGTTTGGTGTTGAAAATGTCAGAAAAAGTGAAAGAATGGGAGATAAATATCCCCAAATCTCAAAATTGTATTATATTTTGTGTGTGTTTGTGGTCCTCTTTCAGTTGAGACACTGTAGGATGCTTCAGGAAAATACCAAACACTGGATGTCTTTCAGTCGCCAACATGTGTTTTCGAGACACTGATATTAACGGGGAAATCCTGAAGGACTCAAATGCCTCGTCTCTGTTCTTCATTTACTCATTTGGGAGTGATTACCCATCAGCCCCGGGGGTGCAGAGGAAAGGCAGCGCTACCCCCGGTCTGCACGTTGTTTCTCTTTCAGAAACACAGAGGACTGTTTGGTGGACACGCTGCAAACGGTGTCCACCAAAAGTCGAGTCCAGTGTCTATGGAGTGTCATTTTTATTTGTTATAGTTTGGGAAGATTGAAAATCGGTAGGGTAAGCCAGCTAAGTCGGTCGGCGGTAGAAACATGTCAAAAGCGGTAGACTACTGCCCAAATCGGTAGGGTTGGCTGGTATGTACTCCCGATCTATCTCTTCCTCCTTCTCAGTAAATTCAATACAAGATACAAGACGAAACCAACACAAAAGTTTCCATCTTCGCTAATCAGTTTTGAGTTTTCAAACAAATCGCGCTCCATTTAAGGCGGGGCCTTGCATATGACGCACACCTGCACACCTGTTATCCTGTTCCATTCTTGGTTCTCCGAGGCTAGAAAGAATTCTTGCCTCGCTTCTGAAGCAAGTGACTCGGAAGACATGTGCTACTAAGCAAGCGTCCTCGACATTGAGAAACTACCCCTGTTTTACCTCTTTGTCAGCTGGGCCACATCCATCGTTCTGACAGAAGCTTCAATATTTACTTGAAAAAAAGACAAGAAAATATTTTAAAAAATTAAGTCACTTTAGCCTATACTCAGTAATACGTTTGATTATTAGTACACAAATCCATCTTTCTTTCCTCAAGAAGAGTTAAATGACGTAACAGTTCAAATTATAATACTATATCGCTGTGGAGGCTAATGCGGAAAGACGAGTCTGTCCAGTAGTATTTCTGGCAAACACCATTGTTGAGCTCCGTCTCCCTGCGTACTTTGTTAAACTGTAGATCCACTCGGGTTTCTCCAAAAGTTTCAAATGCACCGTTGCTTGTAAGTATGCATTTTGTCAAAAAATATTGTGCATTGTTGAAAATTCAACCAGTGTTTCTCAATCTTGGATTGTTACACAGTTTATTAGGAAATTGTTAAATAACTTTAAGAGGCTGAAAGACAAAGAAATTACTCAATATTTTACAATTGCACCATAAAATTCTCTCCAATCAAGGATTTAAGGACCCGTCCTTAACCCCTAGGATGGGAACCACTGGACTAAACAAGCTTATGTATAAATACAAGTTTAAAATAGCTTAATTTCAAGCATCCTTAATGGGTTAACATATGATACATCAGCCGGAGGTTCTAAAACTTCAATATTTGATGCCTAAAATACATTTCCTGATAACCTTTTTACTTAACTAGGTTATTGAATGCAGGACAATTACTTGTCATATGTTGTTAATAATGTATCTGAGTATTTATCCCACCAATGCTTTAAACAAATGGCATTCTTTCTGTTAATGCACTTAGTATGATGAAACCTACAATAACACTGTGCATTTAAATCATAGTTACGTACTCAATGTGAGATTAATAGCAGCCTTTTTTCTAATTTAAAGAAATACAAACTTACGTTTTTTTCCCCAGAAACTTTAATCAACAAATGCATAACTTCAGTTCAAAGAATAATACAAAGTCATTGAAATCATCAGTATCAATCAGCAATTACATTACATCAATGTGTTTTCTGTCATTGTTTCTATGATAAATTGATTGTTTAAATTGTTTTCATTTTTATTCTAGACACATCAGTAACAATTGAATGTGTCTTTGGCCCACTAAGTATAAAACCATAATAGGCTGAGCCATCTAGATTGATTGGCCTCAGCAGAAAGCTAGTCAGTGATAAACAACAGATCTGACCCTTCGGATGAATCATGAAAAGCCAGGAGTTGAAGTATCTGGAGGCCGACTCTTTCCTTCCGTTTCTGGTGAGGGAAAAAACAATGAGATTCAGATAAACAATATTTCGACCCTATGTTTTTCTAGTTCTGCTGTTACAGCTATATTAGTAGTTGAATGTATCCGCTATGTTTAGGTTTTCGAGTATTGGAGAATATAGAATTATTTTCTCACTTACATTAACATTGGTAAAGCTTGTTGACAAGAGCGATGTCAATATTGCTCATCGTATGAGCATTCCCAAAGTTAAGACTCGGATTTCTCTTAGCGAGCATGGTCGGTTGCCCATTCTTGCTGAAGGCGTATCTTGAGGATGAAAAGAAGAAAACATGTTTGGCAAACAGTGCTGCACACACCACACAAGCACTTGCTTCTGACTCACAAATAATGTTGACTAATGTTGACTAATGTTGACTGACATACACTCACACAAACACTCACTTTCCGTAGTGCATGACAGAGTTGAAGTCGTAGGTAGTACCAAGGTTGTTGGTTTGCCGCTTCAAAAAGTTATGTTCTTTTCCTGCACATGAAGAGAGAACAAGAGAGAAAAATAATTAACAACAGCGTTTACATTATTGCCATTACATAACAGTGGATTGAAAATGTGAAAACAATACTTGCTTGAAAGCATGCTGGTAGACAGCCAACCATTTTAATCTATTAGTTACTATTGGATGGATTTGATATGGACATTCATGGTCCATTCAAATATCTCAACATCTATAAGATCGATTGGCACAAGATTCACAGATAATATATTTAAACTAGAGAATGTAATTGTGGTGGGAATCAACTGCAACGCTTGCTTGAATATGTAATAGAAAGGTGAAGAAGCAGTCATATTTGGATAATAGGAAATGGGTTTCATACTAATGAATGTCATAGAAATTTGAACAATACACATTATATAAAAGAGTTGCATAAAACTCCCAATGTTTGAAAAAGATGAAATATTTTAAGTCTGAATGCATCAATCAATACAGCTTTATATTTTGTACTTGTACTTTAACTTATATGAACAAAAAAATTAAAAAATCCATGAAAAAGCTGCAGTACATTTTAATTGCAACCATATCAGCTAAAATCCTGAATTGCCAATAAAAAATATGTTGAATATTTCTGAATCCGTTTGAATGAAGTTTCAATGAGACAGTATAGAATAGGCTGAGACAGTCTTTTAAAATCCATTCAGTGTGTCATTTTTTGTGCTGAGTATCGGTAATCAAATCCCCTGTGTCTGCTCTGCTTGGAAAGATCAAAGGTTTCCAAGGAGACATTGAGTGATCAGTGAGGGGAGAGTCCATAGACGCTTCATTTAAAAGTCCCTCCCCGATGAACGATCTGTATGATTTTTGATTGTTTTGGGTCAGAGATGTGGATGGCATGGCAGTTTATCTAAAGATGTGCAGCGGCTTCTCTGAGGAAAGACATATGGGGTTTGGAGTTTTTGTCACTTCAGAGCTCTCAAGGGGCAGATTTAGAAGTTATTTATTTCAAAAATGATATTGTTCAACTCATGTCAACTTCTCAGATCAGATGTCATGCACAAACACCAAACACACAACAGGGTCTTGTCAAGGTGGATGGAGGATGTGCAACCTGCAAAATGGGAAAGACCCCCCAGAGCTGCTATCATGGCTATGACTCTGATGTTGGTGAATTTTCAGTGAAGAGGCATAAACTTTAAACTCATCCCTCACCCCTGTGTTTTTGTATAATACATGAGACAACCAGGACTGTGAAGAAGAGTGCTTGTGTGTGAGCTGACCTGGCTTAATGTTCCTGGAGATGATGGAGACGTAGCTGTCTCTGTCGGAGCGGACTTGCTCGTGAGCAAAGCCCAGAGCGTGGAGAACCTCGTGCTGCACTGTGGATGTGTACAAACAACCATTCTTCCTCAGGGAGATAGCCTGTTCTCTACTCTGGCGGCCCAGGTAGGACCAACACCTGTCACGCACACACACAAACACAAACAAACACACACACACACACACACACACACACAGAAGAAAAACCCAGTAAGAATACATGTTGTTCATACATTTCTCGTTTCAAGTACTATTCTCAGTTTTCTACAACTGATTTACTTAAGAACTGTATTAGAAGGTAGTCGTACATACTGAGAATATAGATCTTAACACACTGAACACTTTTTATTGGTCATGTTTCACATATCATTGTTATATTTGATCTGTTTTATAATACTTAGGTTTACTTATTTTAATGCAGGAATTAAAGTACAGTATGAGTACTTCTTGTGAAGTAAAGGATCTGAATACTTCTTCCACCACTGCCAATAAGGAAGCTGAAAGAATGTGCTCTTCATAGATAACAATGCAAAATGATATAACCTGCCAAACAAGTGGCACGTGATGCATCAGCTGGCTCATTTATGATAGCTTTACGAGATTCCATAACAACAAATACGTTGTTAAAGCATGCTGTGATCTAACAATAGTTCAAAAACTCTTAAGTTCTTCAGTAAAAAGGAATATATATCCATTTGACGTAAAGGGGACATATCATGCTATATTTCAACAATATATTGTAGGGCCATACCTATATAAAGTATATAAATATAGTATTTTTTTCAAAATACCAAACAGATCCTGCATTTTAGCCATGCCTCATTTCGCTCTATTTGCTCTTTCCAGCGCTGTTTTTGCAGGGGGCTGATTCTGTGAGCTGCATCTGACCACGCCCCCCTGCAGGAGAG
>NW_011347886.1:0-8696 GCF_000735185.1 Notothenia coriiceps
TGTATTTAAAAATATAATTAAACATTATAGATGTCTCTGCAATGTGGTCTCTTGTCTTCCTTGTATTATTTTTCATGTCCACTAGATGGAGATCGGTAGGATTAAAGCACTGATATTCAGGATCTAGTCATATTGAAAAGTCTGAATCTGAATCAGGGTGATCCTATCCTGAATTGCTTTGAACTCCAGGGACAAAATCTGTCCGAGTTGTCTGATCCTGGAACACAAACAATGGGATTTCAAAATCTGATCGGATCTGATTGAGATTAAAAGTGTTGAACTACTGGGCAGGATAGTATGCTTAATATTTGGAATGTATTCATATTTGCACAATTATATTTTCGTAAAGTTGGTACTGAACATTTGACACTTTTCAAAGTATGGCACGATTACACACCGTTAGTCTAGTCAAAAACACAATAACCACCCTAACACCTATTGTGTAAGTACATACAAGCAGGTCACACAGTATGATCACAAATATATAAACTCTGTTAAAAAGTACAGGCTGCATATGTGTTACTAAACGGCAGATAAACTGTGGCGCTTACACTAATTTCGCCACATAAGCGCATAACAGTGTGCAGCATTTGCACTTCAGATGAGGCCCCCTCATAACTGCATGAACCCGTATGGCACAATACAACTCAGACTGGCTTACCTGTGCGTCAATCAAGTGGCAAATGCCATAGTAAGGATGGATGATAGGCTAACTTTAAAAAAATAAAACAATATATATATATATATTTTCTTTTTATTATTTCTTTTTCAATGCCATGCGATCTACCCACACTACCTTTGCGATCGACCAGTCGATCAACGTATTGGGCACCCCTGGTCTATAGGCTTATAAAATATGTTTATCTACAATTATTAGTGTGTGTGTGCTCCCTGTAGTCTTAACATATCTACAGGATATGACTATAGCTGTGGTTATCTGTTCTAAAGGGGGCTTTTCACCATTAAATACACAAAAGAAGCTTCTTCTTTTTAATTGTTTATTAAAAATCTGAAAAACAACAAAGGCAAGACAAATTATGAAAGTGGACTAGACAAGCGACAACTTTGCTGTCAACTAAAACACACAAAATCAAATATGACAAAAACTTCCAGAGAAGTGACAACTCAATTCCTTCTTTCCTCAAGTACTGTCCCACAAAAGATGAAATACAAATGATTAGAACAAGCTCTCAGCACAGTGTGCTCTCAGCACAGTGTGCGCTCCTCACAGAGTGGGGGGGTTGCGTCTCAGTCCGTGGTGGTGCGGCGGTACCAAAAGCGGGCCCTGAAATCGTCGCTGCAGGTCATGAAGCCAGGGTTGGTGGGCGAGTGCACGATGCACCGCACGATGTTGTTGTGTCCCAGAGACAGCAGGTTCTTCCTCTCGGCTGTGCGCGAGTCCCAGCAGCACAGGCTGATGGTGCGCTCGTCTGGCAGCAGCACGTAGTCCTCCGTGTGGTTGAACACGCCCTGCGTCCGGTGCATCTGCCGCCCACTCAGCCCCGCGCCTGCAACACACAGTGCATATCGAATCAGAGCTCCATCAGCTGATTTGTTCATAGCTTAACTCATTTTAATATCAACCCTGCAAAGACGTGCTAACATTGGTATATTTTCATACCCACCATACTGAGCAAAGCATACTACTGCAGTTGCTTTCCCCGAGTGAACACTCGAGGCTCCCAGTGAGTGTCAACCCCTGTTCATCTGTCCCACTTTACAGCAGAAATACACCCTTTACAGCCTGCTGCGAAAACTATTTCGGTCTGTAGCTAATTTCCCTGTTAATGCACGGGGGGATTTTTAACCTTAAAAACTGTAAAATTATGTTAATGCCTAAAGTTTTGCGTAATTGAGTGTGCAGCCTTTGAGTGACAGGTTGTTGCTGTCTAACGCGAGCTGTCAACGTGGCGTTACTTAGGTCCTCCCCTGGTCCTACACTTGACCCCTTTTGAAATGCGACTGGAGGAGGCGAGGGAGAGGCTTGAGGAAAGGGGGCTTGGGGAAACAAGCATTTATTGAAATGAGAAATCCTTTCCTTGGAGAAGTCATTTCAATGTGACGTAAATTAATTAGAATGCCATTGTCTTGTTAAACTGTGTATTTTATTCTCTCTGTCAAACAGGTAACAGTGTTTTTGACAACTTAGGGTTATACAACCAAAACATACCTTATCTGTAGATAGCTGCTAAAACCCCCAGCTAAATCCATATATTTTATGTTAATGGTTTAAATGATCTCATGGTGAACGTAGTGTGGGACATTTCAAAACTGTATTTTTTTTTTCGGATGAAAGTTGTTGCATTTAATGGAAATTAAGCATGCTAATGTTTTTCTCTTATGAATCGGTATAAAATGAATTAGAGAAAGCTCTACCTCTAGATGTAGGGATGTAATTCTAGGGGAAGTACACTGGCATTGTGCTGTGTCTATTGAAGGGCGTATGACTTTAAATATGTTGCTCTTCCTTCTCCTCCTCCTTCTTCTTTGCCACCTCAACATGTCTAGAGCTGGACTCAAATCTGAGCAGCAGCTATCATTTGTGATTGTTCTCGACTCAACACACTTTGTAGTACCACTAAACATATGAAACCTCTTTGTTACAAGAGCAAGAGTGTTGAAAACACAATATTTAGATGGCTGACACGGGCTAAAAGTTATGCAGATTGAATGTAAGGGATCAAGTGACTGTACAGGGTATATGCAGGAATCCTGAAGTCAAATTTAAGACCCTTTCCATACATCTTAAGACCTCAGCGCAACTTCGAGTTCTAACCGGTTACATTGGCGACACACTTTACCTCACATTTACTATATTGATTGTAAGATAGCACAACTAAACAGAGTGCAGACAGACTACTGAAGCCTCCTCTCCACATGAACTTCAACCTCTCTGTGAAGGTCAGGTTTAATGCAGTATGCTGCTTTGTTGCTTCTGTACTCTTTCATTCCAGTAAAACTCCTCAGAAACCATTAGAAACCAGTATTTGACCAATAAACAAAACAATTATCAAAACTTTGAACTATGAAATATATTAAACTTTGGTGAGCTTCAGCGGGGTAATGCCATATAGGAGCTCCCTCACAAATACCCAGGGGTTAAATTGGGCTGGGGCTGTCCGGGGCTAAGCCCTGGCACATAGGACGATGCTCTGACGTCATCACCCTCACACATTTGTCATATGTTTACAAAAAACGATATATGTTAAGACTTTTCTCGTTCTTAATATAGACTATATTTAGGGTCGATATGTGTTGACTTTACTTTAAAATAGCAGATCTCTGTGACCGGACATAGTTTGGCTTAGTGAACATGTGTCTCTTCCTTGGAGGAGCAGCAACGCCCGGACTCCGCTGTTCCTTCGCGGCTCCTCCGTGCAGAGTCTGCACTGCAGCGGTGTGTGTCAGCGACGTCCAGTCAGGGGAGGCACGGATTGGCCATCGGGAGAGTCGGGACTTAAATGCCGCGGCTTTCTGGCTAGCACTTAGCATGTGGGACCGGACAGCTTTGATCCCCATCGACAGACTCTCCACCCCCCCCCCACAGAGCGGAGCAAGGCAACAAAACTTAAAATAAGAAGCACCATTTTTACGGCGCGCTATGCATGGGGCCGCCTTGAGGGGGTTTCCCGACATGTCGTTTCAGTCAATTAAAGGGTGTTTCATGTTTTTGTTGCTGTGGACCTTCTTAATACCTTGGAAAATGCCGTTTAATACTTTTTTAATAGCCTTAATTTTCACTAAATTGATTTATCAACTTTTAACACTTTTTAAGACCCCACGGACACCCTGCTGTAAAAATAATCCTTGCATCTGCTTGTTGTAGGTCGTTTGATACTTAACATTTTTAACCGAATGTTAGGGAGTTACAGAGTACAGAAACAAATGCTATATAGACTGCACTAACGAGCCATTAGCACCAAAATAGAACGGAACAGATTTGGTGGAAAAGGGGTATGCGAGTCCATCTCCTCGCCGCAAGGAGGACGTTCTGGAGGTGCAAGTGGTTTTCTAATTTCTGTCATTTTCGATTTAGTCTAATAAACAATCTATTAAAAGTGTACATGGAGCGTACAGCCCGTAGTCAGTGACACAAACTCACACATTAAGTTAACTATAGGCGGAATGGACAGTAAATATGTCAACAATATTTTTGTTTCAACGATTTAAGGTAAATGGAATATGAGCAAAGACAAGGCAGACTGTTGAGAGTATATCTGAGCCTTACCTGTGTATTTGACCAGCGTCCGGCCTGTGGAGATCTCCCACAGTTTCACCACGGAGTCTTTGCCACTGGACATGATGTACTTGGAGTTCTTGGAGAAGATGGCGGAGCAGACCTCGGCTCCATCGTGGGCCTTCTCGAAAGTGGTGACGCA
This sequence comes from Notothenia coriiceps, assembly GCF_000735185.1. NCBI lineage: Eukaryota > Metazoa > Chordata > Actinopteri > Perciformes > Nototheniidae > Notothenia > Notothenia coriiceps. Next base: position 4,380 of record NW_011347886.1, read on the forward strand.
GCGGTTGGAGACGCCATCCCAAAGCTTGATGCTGCCGTCCTTGCTGCAGGAGACGTAGGTGTTGGCGCTGGGGTTGTAGCTGACGCCACTGATGGTGTCTGTGTGCTGGTCCAGCGGGTTGCAGGAGACAAAGCACTGGAAGGTGTTGACGTCGTAAAGGCGGAGTGTGGGGTGCTGCGTTCCAACCAGCAGGAAATCACCAGATGGATGGAAGGAGATTGAACGCAGCATTTCTGCTTCCTGTTGCGAAAAAGATGGAGAGATGATCGGATTACAACTGATTTATAGCAGTCGGCGTGAATTGAACTGTTGCAAATTCCTAGCCTTGTTGACATCAGCTTCGTCATTACTATGCAACTTTGCATCTCCACTTTCATTTCAGAATCAGGTTTATCACCAGGTAGGTTTACACGTGCGAGGAATTTGACTTGGTGTCATGGTGCATATATAAAAGTAAAACAAGAATTAAAAACACAGCTAGAGAACTAGAAAATTATTAAAAATAATAAAAAATATAGCAAAATATAACAGTATTTACATGGCAATGGAATAAAATAAATAAAAATAAAAATTGGCAGTAATACAAAAAAAGAAAAAGAAAACATTGTTGCAAACAAAGTCTGCGTTGTGGCTGAGGAAAAGTGTCAGTGGGGGGGGCCGGGCCTTGTTTATGAGGCTGGTAGCAGAGGGGAAGAAACTCTTCAGGTGGCGAGAGGTTTTGGTCCTGATTTACCAAAACAAAGACAAGTGGTTCATTACATTTGAAACCCAAATAGTTGAACCAACAAAATCTGACCTGTATGTATTTAAATGCTCTTTTTGCGGAGGGCTTGGAGTAGTCAAACAGTTTGAGGGTGTAATCTCTTGATCCAGAAGCCAAAATCTGTTCAGTCGGATGGAAGGCGAGGCAGGTTACTTCATCCACGTGGTCATACAGTGTTCGTATCACAGGGTGATTCTCCATATTTTGCTGCGCCGTCTCATTCATCATCACCTGACACACAGACATTAAGACACACAGAAACAGTTAACATAAGCAGCTGGATAAAAACCCTGCAGTGTACTCTCATGTCAGGTCTGCCTCACCTCAATAGGCATAGCACTCTTGGCCAGCATGCGTTCAGTATCCAGGATCTTGATGGAAGCATCAGCAGAGCCAGTGGCAATCAGCTGGCCATCGCGGCTGTATGAAGCCACGCGACAGGGACCTTTATGCGATGTTACGTAGCAGGTCTCATACTCTGATGCTTCTGGAGACATTGTCTGGACATCAGCATCAAATTCCAGATCAATCCCCACACCAGGCGCCACTGTATCTGAGCGCCCAATAGCATACTGGACTGCACTGTCATCATTCTCCATCCCTGAAAAAGGTTGGATAATGAACAATCAGGGGCTCTTGATGTTGACCATTACACCAGTCAGACACCAAGGAGACAATGTTACCTGTTTTAGCCAGCTGCATCAGCTGCTCAGAGGGCGACACCACGTTCTGAGGCTTCACCTCATTGACCAGATTGTTGGCGATGCTCGTGTATCCGTCATAGAGCAGCTGGCTGATGATCAGCTTGTACAAGTGCTGTCGGTCCTTCAGAGTGGGTTTGGGACGGAACATGATGGGTCAGGTTGAGCAGAGGGGGCTGAAACAAAAGAAGCAGAGTGAGCACTAATCACGTGAGAGCCGCTGCTATGCTACGCACTGGTGCCCAAGGCAGACCTGTGTCTGCCTTAAGTTTCAACACAGCGTTAGCTGGGACAATAACGCTGGAGCTAGCTACCGCCAATGAATGGAACGTAAGTAGTGCTGCTAACACCGTTAGCTTGTTGCTACGGTGACGGCTAAACAGAGCATTACAACTGCAGTAACGCTATATGTATGAGCGCGAATTAAACAACGGAACTGGCCGGAAGTGTGCAGCCACAGCAGCATTTGCAGTCTGAAGACTTGAACTAAATATCACATATAAAACATAAACATGTCCAACCCTTTGAAAACTTTCAATGGCGCTCCTGGACCCAAACGTGTTACGTATTTGCGTCATACGTCAAGTCCTACGTCACAAGCGTACAGATTGAGGTTGCGTTCACTGTAAACCGAATTTGCGGATAATGTAAATATTCCACATAGAATAGAACAAAAACAACGGAATCAGGTGCAAATGAGACATTCACGAGGCCAAAAGAGTGGCTGGGGAATAAAGAAAAACACCGACAACAGATCTGTCCTCTCATATCCAGCACAAAGTATCTGTTTCTGAAACAAAATAGAAGCAAATGTAAAATTCTTTCTTCCTGTCCATTCCCCTTAACTTTAAGGTGTTAATATGCTTTTTTTTTTACTGTGCTCCATAAAAAACGAAAGAAAGAAGGGAAAGCTACCTGGCTTTGCCAAGGATTGAGCACATCTTTGTTGCTTTAAATGCACTCAAAAAATAATTCCAGGGCGAACAGAGACAGGTTTATCACTGAAAGTATCGGTGGGGCATGATGAGTCTGCTGCAGTGTTGTGTATCCAGTGAAAAGGCATCATTGAACATGTAAGTGCATTTAAGCCTCCAGCAATCCAGCAGCCGCCGACACAATCTCTGAGTGGTCACGCCCTACAATGTGTCACATCACTTACATTTCTATGGGCCTAGATTTGTCTCATAATTATTAGTTTGAACATAAAAATAATTTGTGCGTAAAATATGATTTGTAAATGTAAAACACCATCCACAAATGCATTTAAAAGATTTGCAAACCCACAAATAAATTTGCAAATGTAAAACGGATCTGCAAATACGCTAAATATTTTTTACAAATAAAAAAAAGATCTGTGAATATCTTTTAAATAACATTTACAACTTTCGATCAGGCATTTGTGAATCAATTGTGTATGTGTCAACCAAAAATGTGCTTGCGGGTCTCAAATCTCTGCCTCTGGATCGTCTTTTTACACACACTGTGGCCGTTTCTCAATCTCCAGGAAACTGGCTTCCAAGCCAATATTTCAAGGATGCTACGTCATTGAGTTTCGCCCAGCATACTTGGAATTCCACCGAGGCCGCGTCCTTGGTTTGGGGGTAATTTCGAGGCTGCACATGGGTGGACTTCGCGTCCTTAAAATCCCCACAATGCTTTGCGCACGGACCAATTTCCCCAAATCTGTGGCGGAAAATGTAAGGCGGATCCTCTCATATGACGCACACCTGCACACTTGCTAGCCTGTTCCACTCTTCGTTTTCCGAATGCCAGGAAGGATTATTGCCTAGCTTCTGAAGCAAGTGACTCGGAAGACATGTGCTACCAACAGGGGCACCGTAAGGGGGTGAAAAGTTAGGACGATTCTAAGGGCCCGTGACTGACAGGGGCCTCAAACATTTTTAGAACATTAAGAAAACATGTTTTAGTAACCTTTCATCAATCATCAATAATTAACATTAATATAACATTATATTGATAATATACTCAATAAACTAACGATTAATTTCTCTTTTTTTCTTCCAAAAGTTAATTATCCAAAGCCTCTGTACACCCCTCTCTATTTACATGTAATGGTTTGGTCCTGCCTCCAAACGCTGTGGCAGCACATTTTCTGGCAGAGAGTAAGAGCATGCGAGTAGGGGTGGGCGATACCACAAAATCTGGATTCGATCCGATACCAAGTATTTCAGGGCCAGTATCGCCGATACCGATACTTTTTTAAATGAAAGGCGTCTTATGTAGGGGAGAGCTGCATGACGAAGGTACGTTTTAACCGTTTGTTTTTTCCTTTTAATTGAAACAAAAAAAAAAGCAGAAACGGGTCTTTTTTTTGTTTTTCAATTTTGCCCCAAAATGAGAAAACGGAAATTCAGCTCGTTTTTTCGTTTTTCTGTTCTTACTGTTAAAACAAGTATACCACTCAATGTTTCGTTTCCATAAGTGGGTGTGTCTCCAGCGCCTCCTTGCTTCTGATTGGCTAGGGTGCCCTATGCTTGCGTTGTACTCTTCAAAATAAAGGTTCTACGTCTTTGCCTTTAGACTGCGTTACAAATATACGTATATTATTATATTCATACATACAAGTACAAGTCTGTCCGTATGTCTGTCTTTCTATGTATATGTCTGTCTCGATGTCTTTCTATCTCGATGTCTGTCTGTCTGTCTTTCTGTGACTATATTTTAGAGTTTAAAGCGTAGCCACTTTTACTCCACTACATGTATTTAAAACCTTTAGTAACTTTACAGATTTGGATTAATTATGTGAAATGTAATCAACACTTAAATCAGACTTTAGTTCCACCTGGAGTAAATTCACAAGCTACCCTGCAGTATACAAAGTCATTCAAACTA
>NW_011347887.1:0-3919 GCF_000735185.1 Notothenia coriiceps
GGAACGCCGATCCAGCTCTTCAAATATTGCAGTACCCATAAGGAGCCGTACACATGCTGCAGTGTTTGCGTGTCTTTAGTTGTAAGCACAGTGGCGATCTGTTGTTATTAGCATCTGGTTAGCTAGCTATGCTAATAAATTTAAAGAGCTTTTCTACAACCAGGTGGAAGAGAGCTCTCTCCTGAGAGGCTCAAATAACCTCAGCTCAGTGAGGTTAAGGCACACCTTGATATGATCATTATAATTATTAATGAGACATTAGAGACTAAATGAAAAACAGGTATAAAATACTATATGACAGTAACAAAAAAGTTGTTAAAAATAACAAGAATATAGTTTAAAAGGGGAGTGATTTGTAAAATATCCAAAAAGAAGAATCTGCTTACAGTTCTGTTTCATATGGGTGTTGAGAGATGTATCCATAGATCTCCTAATGTTGCTCTCAAAGTGCACCAGATTGATGCTTTTAACTTCAATATTTAAAAATATATATCTTCCCGGGGGGAGCATGCCCCCGGACCCCCCTAGAGGAGGTTAGGCTCCCCCCCCCCACTTAAATCATGTTCACATGGATAGGATACTAAATACATTTGCACACATCTTGTGTCCATATATTTCTGCCAAAACCGTGCACGTGCATGCATGCGCGAGTCATGGTAAAATATCTGGATTAAGAGGTTGCTTTTTCCATTGCACAGAATGAAAGAAAGTCCAAATGAATGGGCTGTGATTTTAGTTTTTTTAAACAGAGGTTGAGTTCAATCATTTGTACGGCCCTCGGAGGATTTTGAAAAAGGTTCTCCACCCCTGCTGTAAATAATAATAAAAACCCTTGATTTATAACTTAACATCTCTGTCTCCTATTGATCTATTATAAAGAATAGCCAGTTAATTGAAGCATTATTATTATTATATCAGATGGTATATTACGCTGTTTTTTTTCTGCTTCGAATAGTTCTCTCTTTTTTCACCATACGTGTGTTTGCATCACTGATATTTAAGTAATGCTAGTTTATGTAACAGATGAACAGATCAATGCAAGATAAGTTAGTTAGCATCCACAACTTGTGTTAATGAATAACGTCATATGACATTATATGTCTGCCAATAAACACCCCTTTCTTCCTCACATAGGTCCTTTGAGTAAAGCATCTTTTTGACTTATAGAATACACTTGGTTCTGGTTTTAGCAATTGAAAGAACTATATACAGGAAAATATTCATGTTAGATCAGTAATTTAGTATGATGTAGTGTGGTACACTAATGTAGTGTAGTGCATATCAGTCCATGTACAAGCTATCTGTATGCTATCTGTATGCTATCTGAATGCTATCTATCTATCGTATGTATATCGCTATCTACCCGCTCAACAGATCTTCTCACACGGTTGTTTATGTGAATCCCAGGGACCTTAAACAAAGGATCCTATGAGCAAAGCACTTAGGAACTGCAACATACATGTTGTTGGTAGAAGTAAACTGTATGGAAGGCAGTATTTCATGGTTATGCATGTGCTTTTTCACGTAGTTGTCACTTAATGTTTGTGCATTAATTCATTTAAGAATGCATTTAATGTTGTAAGAATATATAAGGTTACATAAATAACTCTTATTTTCTATATTTCTCTTATTGACAAAAAGACCCTAACTAACGTAACAAATATAAACTAAAAATGTTTGTTTATGAGTCTGATATATATTTTCACTCTGTGCCATTGTTGTCCAAAAACTGCTCAAATCTCATCAATGAGCCACACTGTACTTCATCACAATGAACGCATGCTGTCTTTTATTTGGACTTTTTTTCTCCTGTTTAAATTACATTTTTACAAAATATAGAGAATATCTGCTTTCGGGAAACTACTGATTTATATTTTATAAAAGATGTTGCATGTTTTCATGTTTTATATGACAGCAGAAAGCTGTCTTTTTGTGGGGTTTGTGACAATTCAAAGTAAAAAATAATCACACATCATCGTTTAACGTGCTATGTGCAGGATACTTTTTTATTTTTATAATTTCACTTGTTTAACAATTCTTTTTACCTAATAATATGAGAGTTCATATATTTTACCAAAACACTATGGTTAAACATTCACAGATAAATGTAAAAGAGATGGTTCTGTCCCTGACACATTATGTCAAGCAGGAACAAAAGCAGGAACATTTCAATAAACGTCCTAATAAACAGCTTCTGAGACATCGTAAAGGGGCAATTAGACCAGATTAATAATGTCTGAAGCACCTGATGCACATATTCCTACTCTCCCTTCAATTCTCCTGTTCAGCATTTTTCGGAAACAAAAGATAAAGTTATTTCAATTATTAACATTCCTTCCAGTATCTCCAGTGTAATGTTGTAGTGCTGAGTTTGTGGTCAAAGCCAAGTGCAGTAAATTATTTCTTATATATAATAAAAGAAGTAAACATGCACGGAACATTTCACAACAGCAAATTACTTCTTTGGAAACAATTGGCTGAAGAAAGCAATTTTAAAATCATCTGACTTCTGGAAATTAAGAGTGAGGAGTTGACGTGCTTTCCTCCGCTCCCTCGCCTCCAACTTTTTTTATTGTGTAAAAACCTCGTTATTCACTTCACACTGTCGATGCATAACGACTGAGCAACTTTATTCCTCAAGGAGACATGCCATCTAAGCCCGCAAAGCAAGCCAAGAAAGACTCCATGCCTACGGAGGATGTCGCCGCCGGCGACGTTAGCATGGCTGCGCTAACCAGTTTGTTGGAGAGCCATAAAGTGTCTCTCTCAGCGGAATTCAAAACAGTCATCGCCGCACTCGAGTCCAAAGTTGATCTGATTCATGCGACTATCTCCGATCACGTGCAGCGTATTTCCTCTTTGGAGTCGAATGCGGATTTGGTCGACGGGCGCCTGTCGACTTTGGAAGCTACGTGCGCGGAGCTAGCCGCTAGCAATGCTAAACTGCGGGCGAAAACGGCAGACCTCGAGGCCCGCAGCCGCCGCAAGAATATCCGCATCATTGGTCTCCCTGAGTCGATTGAAGGCCCGAGACCAACCGCCTTCTTTTCCGACCTACTACCTCTGCTTCTGGGGGACCAAATCCTGCCTTCTTCTCCTGAACTGGTCCGGGCTCACAGGTTGTTTGCCGCAAAACCAAAGCCCGGGGAAAGACCGAGGCCGGTCATCATCCGATTCCACAACTTCCAGACCAAGGGAAAAGTCATCCGTGAAGCCCGGAAAATAAGAGCGGATCTACGGTACGAGGGGAAACCGATTGCCTTCTACGAAGATTATATTCCCGAGGTTGTGATGCAGCGTGCTCTGTACCGGGAGGTAATGGCGCAGCTGTATAAACTCGGACTCAGACCTACTCTCCAGTACCCGGCCAAGCTGATGATTACGGCGGAGAATGGAGACAAAGTTCGGCTGTCATCTGTCGAGGAAGCTAAGAAGTATATTGCCGCTAAAGAGAGGTAGCTTGCACTGCTATAAAACACAGTAGCTATGGCCCATTTGCTAGCTTGCCACATTATATACTGAGTGGTCTAACGTAGCTGCTCGTTAGCTTAGCCCGGGCTGCACTATTGCTACACTGAACTGTACAGCAACTAATCATACTACTCTACGAAGGACTCCCTGTAAGCTAATGTTTACTTAGACTGGTCATTGTTTCTAAATATTGCACTTTAAGTTGAGTGTCAGTCTCACTGTTTACATACGTTTGTGACTAGCAGGTTGTGCTCAGATAATTTGTGTTATTCTGCTAGGTTGATGTAGGTTGTGCCGGCTAAATCAGGTTTTTTAATGGAGAATTTGTTCACTGTTCAATGTAGAGGGAACGGAGGTTAAGTAGAGGAAGGATAGGACGGACCCACGTCAGGAAGGTTTGTATCCTAGGAGATCCACATGTTTGATGCTCCCAATGGGATTGGGGTTT
>NW_011347888.1:0-3297 GCF_000735185.1 Notothenia coriiceps
GTGATAATTGCGGGAAGACACATGAACAGGAATGAAGAAAATACACAAGATTATAGCATGAGGGGCTAAAAAAATAAATAAAATAAAATAATAGAGATACTTAGCTCATCAAAGTAGGATTTGCCTCCTCTTTGCCTCCCTCGTGACTCCAACAGGACTCTAATTTCTTTGTCAGTCTTTGACTCCAACAGGACTCTAATGTCTTTGTCAGTCTTCGTCTGAAGCTGACGCTCCAGGAAAGAGCTGCCTAAAATGGACACCTGATTGCTGAGTTCTCAGAGCTGTGGTGCCACGCCCCTTTAATTAGTTAACTCTCTGCAGCTGGTGGCCCTCAAAAGGAAATCTAGACTGGCTCCCTCCGTGAGTTGTTATTGTATTTTCAGTGTCACAATGGTTTTCCAATTACATTAAACCCTAAGTTATAAAGTTATGAGTTCAACCCTTAATACAGTTAAACCTACTCAATAAAGCTCTTAGTATTGTTTAAATCAAAGTTTAACCCTAGCAGTCAGTTAGTTCAGTTTTCAGGTTTCAGTCCAATTACTTCTCCCAAGTTTCTGCCTGACAGATACTGTAGCGGTTTTGAGATTTAAAATCACAATTTCAGTCAGATCAACTACAGAGCATTTATACAGAGTACACACACTGAAACAGAGAAGTCTAAAAACAGAATGTTACTCACACAATTCTAGAAGTCACCAGTTGTTATTCTGTCAAAATCGAGTTGCACACACAATACAGTGTTGCTAAAGTAAAAGCTATTTTTTCCCCCTTAACCTGTTAAGCCCTGAGCCTGTTTTTCAGGTCTCAGGCTCGAAAAAGGAGTAAATTAATGATAAACCTGTGAGTTGGATGTCGAAAAGTTAGAATCAATATAGCATTTTTATTTCTTTACAGTAAATTCAGATTGAACATAGTAAAGAAATGTAAACTATAGTGCCCGTCCAAAAAAAAACATTACTTAAAGTGCAGACCACCCTTGAATGATGGGATGGTAGACTAAAAGCTTTAGGAATCCAAACTATAACACATATAAGTACCCTGTATCAAGATTGATGCAACACAAGTTAAATTTGACCTTTTTAGAGAGATTTAGAAAAAAGAAATCCACTTCTGGGGTCATTTGGTTGGATTTTCCATATCTCTGGAACCCATTGGTTGATTTTGATGATTGACATCTCTTTTTAACCGTTAGAGCCGATAGAATCGAGGAAAAGTTCCTAAAATCCATCTAAACATTACCCATTGGTGAATAGAGTGATGCGCAGCCAGAATGCCCAAAATCGGAAGCTGTAGCACTCTAGTAGCAATCATAATAGCTTTATATGAAAACTCAGTTTTTGCCATAAATATGACAATGGATTATCAGTAATAATTTCAAAGTGACACAGACACATCGGATTAACCTATGGATTAACCTTCAGCAGCGTTTTTATCGTTTTAATGCCATTGAACACAACTTTTGATCAGAACAACAGCAAAGGTAAGACAATGTCCCGTTTTTGCTCCGTAAAACTACGTTGTGTGATGTCTGTGTTTGCTTGTGTTTGTCTGTGTTTGCCTGTTGCGAGTTTTGATCGCACAATGATAATACCCCTAGAATCTGTGGAATCTCAGTTTGCTAGCTGATATCTTGTTTGTGCAGGTCCGATAAGTAATAAAGTTTCTACCGTGAGTTCTGTGCTGAGTGCGTTAGCATTTTTCTGCTCAGGACTCATTTAGACGCTTCCTGCGAGACTTGTGTTTTGTTTCGGTAAAAATGGTTCGTATCGTCAGTTAGCTGAGTTTTAAATGTTAAGAAGCCCTGAGACACAGTTTCGTGAAAAAAACAGGCGGGGGCTGCCGGGCTTAACAGGTTAATGTCTGGTAAAGACTTCCAACTGTCCAAAAAGGAATGACTTTCTCCAACAACAGACACTGACATTCACTGACTTCACTTCTCCATTGTGCTCATTGATGGAAATACTTGGTTAGTGTTATAATATTAAAATGATGTCTTTGCAAGCAGAGTAACTACTTCTTCAGGCTGTTAATTCCACAACCACACCTACAGCTCTTCACTTCATACACCTCCCACACACTCCTGCTGCTGGGTGGGGGGGGGTTGACCCAGGTCAGCCTTTTCTGTCTCTACGATATGATGGTCCCATTGACATTGGGGAGCTAATTAGCAGTTAGGAGCTGAACTTGGCGCTCTGAGTGCTGAGGATGTCGGCCGCTTCTCTGATCCCTGAGCCTCTCACTGAAGATGAAGACCTCTCACACACTGCCACTGCTACCGCTTACAAGGAGCCAAGCACATTGTTTGGCTCTGCAGGATAATTGGAATATTAATTGTTTGGGATTCGTGGGTTCTTGAGTTTAACATTTAGCAGCTGTAAACACATGAGACTTACCTTCATGAATATTGACACGATGACCAGGCCATTGGGGCTTTTAGCAGCTTCGGTGTAATTTGTGTACAGCTCATGGTTGTAGTGGATCAGTTGAACCTGGAACATGAGGAAAGTAAAATCATCAACAACATTTTGATGGTGGGCACCAGTTGACCCCACAGTGAGTACAGAATAGTGGAAACCTTGGAGTTGAGTAGCCTTGTAGGGAATCTATATTATCTCATTCACATAATCTTTCCCCTCTGCTACATCATGTCAGATGATTTAAAAGGGAAAATCAATACAGGATCAGAAGTCTCCTGTGGATTCACAGAGACACTAATGGAAGGAGGAGGTGAGCGGAACATTTGTGTACTCGGAGCAGATGTGGACAGAAATAATAAGAGGGACATAAAGAAGCGAGGATACTTTCATCGGTGGATCTAAGGCCAGCCTGCTCTCACAGCATGAGCAACATGTCTCACTGAGGCAGATTCATCCTCCGCTGTGACACTCTGCCTTTCATGATGCTGGACGCAACATCTAACTGGAAACTGCTGAAAGAGGAAGCTAGCTTTTAAAGGCTGTTTTGACAAAGAGTACATGTAGCTGAAAGCCAGCAAGAGGAATTTGTACATATGTATTTTTGAAGTATTTTATATTTTTGTGGACATTTGACACCTGGAACAGTAGATCAACAGGAAAGGGAGGAAGATTTAACACATTTAACGTGACACAACATTCACAACCGATCGTGACCCGCAGGAATAATGCATATTATTAAAGTTACGGTGCTTATTAAGCATTTTGGAACTTATGTGGTAACTTGCCAAAGTGCTTTGTTTTGTACGTTCATCAGTATAATAATCAAAAGGAGAAATATGAACGTTAGTTATAAAATAAAGTCTCACAGTGTTTACTG
>NW_011347889.1:0-1856 GCF_000735185.1 Notothenia coriiceps
GTAGATGCCTGAAATATGGTATGTTGTTAATACAAGCTTACAAGTGTTTTCACACTTTGCTCTGCAACGTTAAACAAACAATTGACTTAATAAATATCCAGACCACAAGTATGCCGTTCATTTTGCGGTGGTGAGGTGCAGCCACGCAACTTGTTTCTTAATTCGTTTTACGCTTAAAAAATAATAATAATAAAAGATTATCCTACTCAACTGTTAGAAAAATCTCACTGGTCACCGGCTTGAGTTTCAATATCAGGATACATGGATTTATTATCCTTGCAAGAATGGAAGTAGTAATCTCAATAAAACGTGTAAGTATAAAATCCGATTGGCTTTCTGTTGAGGGGCCCGATGTTGTGAATGCATGCAGGCAGTAAAGTTATTTCAGTGTCTCTGTTGTGTAACAATGCTGAATGGACGAAGTGACTGAAATCACTGTAGTGTATAATCTTACCCTGCGTGACAATTTTTCCAAACACAGGCATGGTCTCCAGCGTGGAGCAGTTCCATCGCCGGTTTCTAAACTGGAACTGACACTCGTCGATCGCCAGCTGAGCTCCACGACGCACGGCATCCATCACCTCCACACTGCGCTTACAGATCTGCACCTAGAGGACAGACACAGACACGTCAGACACATTACATTACATTACATTTAGCTGACGCTTTTATCCAAAGCGACTTACAATAAGTACATTCGACCAGGAAGATACAATACAAGACACACAACACGCAGTACACATATATATATACACACATATGTATACTTTATCTAACCAGGTAAAAATCTCATTGAGATTCAAATCTGTTTTTCAAGAGCGACCTGGCCAAGAGGGCAGCATGAACGAAGTTGCAACAAATGAACAGGCAGACGAATACAGCGATCGTTAAACACAAATTAAATGCGCACATTAACCAGTCAATATGCAAATAAAAGAAACTATTATTTACGCCTAAATAGGAGATAGTTACTTCCCTTTTTTCTGTTTTGATTTCACCAATGCTTATCCAAACCCACGGGTGGTTACTTCCTTTTATATGTGTTATTATATCAGTGTCTTTAAACCCTAAAACCAGAGTTAGTGATGTTCAGAACAGTGGAAATAATATCAAGACAGAATTTCGGATTTATTCTGTTTCTGACATGACTGAAGGAAGGGTTTTCTGGGATGTTAAATACAAGTATCTGTCATGGGTTCTGGCTTTGAGGAGAGCATATGAAGCTTGTTTTCAAAGTCTTTTTTGTGATACTCTCTTATGAAGGAAGAGACTGCTCAACAAACGTTATAGCAAAGTAAACAGAAATTCCTACCTCGTGAATTGTTGGTTATTTTAAGCCAATGCAGAAGCACTAACAATGCTTTTGCTCACTGAAAGCTAATGTACTTGCAGGATTCTTGCTTGTTTTGAGGTTTGAATAATCATGGTTGAATGCAATCAATTAGATTAAAGCTAAACGAAATGTACTATACCTGTCTCTGGATGAGACCTCGTAACCTCTCGCACGTCTCCTCATCCCGGATGCTACCCACTGACGACAACTTGGCCAGGTACCTGACAGAAGGAAACACAATCAACAGAAGCTCTTAAATACATGGCGGTTGCAAAGAAGCGTTAGTTATTGTCACATTATAATGTTCCCCTTTAAACCTGAATTTAATAACATCATTCAGATGAACCGTGTTGGTTCCCATGACGTTGTGGGAATGTTTTGGATGAAATGTCTGCTTGTGAGGACACTGAGAGGAGGGAAAGTGTCTTATCACACACACCACCTCCAGGCCAGACAGGTCAGGGAGATACACACATACACACACACACACACACACACACACACACACACACACACCATCTGA
>NW_011347890.1:0-4298 GCF_000735185.1 Notothenia coriiceps
GTGAGGAATACAAGGTGTGGCGTGTGAGCGTGTGAATGGAGTGAAATACGTGTGTCTCACGCCAAATGCGTGAGACTTGAGAGCTCTGATTTAAACATGAAACTCCTTGGCTGATAATGTCGAACTGTGCTAGAATGAAAGCTAACCCTAAATCATTATTTGGACAGCAAGACACAGCAAAACCCAGCCTGAAACACACACCCGCAGCCTGGCTGGGAGTTTGTGTCTGTGCTCAGGCTGAGTTCCGCGGTGTCTAGCTGTCTCGCCGACCCCACAACAGTGAGCCAGCTCACAGTGTCCCGCTCCTCGCAGCAAGCCTCGCAACGTCCCGCCGAGTGTGTGTGTGTGTGTGTGTGTGTGTGTGTGTGTGTGTGTGTGTGTGTGTGTGTGTGTGTGTGTGTGTGTGTGTGTGTGTGTGTGTGTGTGTGTGTGTGTGGGTGTGGGTGTGTGTGAGGAAGTATGCGGGTTGGTCCAAACGTAACGGCTCCGCGGACGTTACGTCACTATACCCAAAATACGTCACTATACCCAAGAAGTAAATAATGGAAAAAGAGAAGTCTCTGTACAGTATTATTTTAAGGCTACATGAGCATTTTAAATACTTCCTTCCAAGAGACAAGAAAGGAACTAATGAGCAATTGCAGCAGCATAATGCACCATCCTACCTGCAGCTGTTTTAACTGGAACAGACTAGAGACAGGAGGTTATATCAGAGATAAACAACGCTTTACACCCACACACTCGCTTAAGGTACAGAAAATGTTGACTCGGAAACACACACACATGCACAATGTAAATGCTTGAAAATGCATAAATGGGCTCAAACATATGAATAACTTAAACAGTTTTTCCCACTCAAAACCACACTCCTGCACATTGTTGTCTCTCCCGGCTGAGTTATAATGTATTCACACTTTTATGTATGCGTACAGTACTTGTGGAGGATATTTTTAATATAACATTAGAAAGACTGATTATTATACATTAGAAGCTTATTGTGCTCATTTATGTGGCTGTGACTTTGGAATAAATAGACATATTTTGCCTGCAACACAGAGCAGCAAGGTTGGGTGCAGAGACTGGCAGAATACAAAGAGTTATTCATAAACAGGACATCACTCCGGCCTTGAGCTTTGGGTGAGCTTCACTCCCACACACAGCTAGGAAGCAGCCTTATGAAGATTCCACTTTTTCTGTAGAAACGTTGGCGAAAAAAAATTACTAGAATAGAGACAGAGTAGGGAGGGACTTCGCCAGCAGGCCGAATGCTGATTGGAGGATCGTGTTGCCAAGAGACTCTGTCTGAGTCTGCGAATCAACCAAAGAGAACCAAGTCTAAACCGCGGTATCTCTTCAGCTAGTCTTGACCAATCATAAACGTACGGGCAACGCCCTTTGTAATAAAATGTATGCACGCACGAGGTTCGGGGCTCTTGTCCGGAAATAGTGGTTACAGATTACAGCTTTGCTGCTGGTGATTCCTGTGACGTGACGGAGTCCCTTGGCCAAGTGGATATATATATTTTGCTCTCATAATATATAGTTAAACTTAGAAGTCTTCTGTCTTTTCTGGAATTTTGAACACAACATACTTCACACCTTCTGTCTGTCACCTCTCTCTCACACAAACTGATTGTTCCCTTGAGATTGTAGTTGCAGGCTGTTGTGTTAATCTGACCGTTCATTGCAGTTTAAGCTATTACATTTCCCATTGTATTTAGCGGCTTGTGATGTAACGGGGCCTCAATGATGTTTTCAGACTTCAGCCAATATTTCTTGTTAGAAGCTGTTGACCGCGATCAGGGCTATGTCGACACTTCTCAAAGTTTGACACAATATGAACTTGAAAGGTTAAAGAATGTTATTTAGTTACACTTTAGTCATCCTCATTTCCATTGAATGGAGATGTTTTGGAATGCAGCAGCAAGCCCAGAATGTCATGTGATGAGGAACAACCAATCAAAGGCGGCAGCTATCTTTACTTTCGTTAGTTGGGAGTTTCGGCGTGTAGCCTTCTTACTGTAGCGTGTTAAGCATCAACCCGTGTCAGGCTGCAAGAAACCTTTGCAATTCCAAAATTGCAGGAGGGCCAAAGTGGATATATAGATCAGTTATTGTGACATCCTTAGTTGCTATTGTAGCATTAAGTTCAAGTCTTGTGGAGCCTTGCCTCATTTAGAAATCTTGGCATAGGATTCACGTGAAAAGATGGCGTACGTAGGAAAAAAGAAAGTCCATACGCACAAAAGTATTATTATATATAAAACACTGTGCACGCACGTCCTACGCCGGTTTCCCTTTATACATCACAATCAACTCGAAATGCGGTGCTGCTTTTGCGGGCTTCATGCAACGCACATCTTTGCCTATAAATAGTCAAAGAAACGCCCATTCATTCATTCATTTTGACTGACTGCATGAAGAAGATCGCAGGAAATGACGACAGAGCAGCTAAAAAAGACATCTCACACCGTGTCAGATTTAGGTTATTTTGGGGAGGTGGAGATAAATCACATTGTTTGGTGGATGCAGTTTGACCCAGAGTAGCAGCATGGAAGTCGGATCATCACCAAAATAAATAAATAAATGGTCCGAAAAAAGTTAATGACAAAAAACTCAACCTTCCTCAGGCAGTGTGTCAGTGCCGGGGACAGGAGACACCCCCTTGAGGAGAAACTGTAAGGAACGTGCATAGTTAAGCTTAAAGAGCAACTTGCAGGTTAGAAACACCAGTGAATAAATGTGTAGGAAGATTATGAATACACTAGATTTTCAAAAAAATATACATAAATATACACTACAGTCACATCTGGCGTCGTTTTAGTAAGACATTTTTACTTCCGCATAAAAAAAGCCTCCCCACGTGACCTCCCGCGTGTGACGTAACATGGGGGAGAGCGGCCGGTCTAACGTATGAATAAACACGGATCACAATGGTAGTTTTGACACAGAAGAGGTTGAAAATATATATTCGAATGCATATGATTATAATTATGAGCCTGCTAGGCGTCCAAGAGACCAGGAGCAGCCAAGGATTAGAAGAAATAACGGCCATCGGAGAGAAATGGAGCTGTGGTATGAGGAGAACCAGTGGAGAACAGGGCAGCTGTCTTGGTGCGTTAGCTACAGTTAATGTTAGCTAACGTCAGTCACATCACAACATTGTAAAGTTACCTATCATATATAAAAAAAAATACCAGCTCTCTAAATCACAACCGCTCAAACCAACTACAAACTACTACCGCGGATTGGGCAGAGAAGGAGTCCGAGAAAGTTGCTCCCCCAAAGAAAAAGCAGTTTTTAGTAGCAGAGCTCAAAACGGCTCCTTTTCCTCTGAATTCCTGCCCTTATGTATCGTAAAACATATAAAATCCTGTATTAACTTTTTTAATTTTAATTTTCAGGCAAGGTTAAGCATAAATGTAGTAATAAAAAAAAAACCTGCAAGTTGCTCTTTAACTTCCAGTGGAGGAAGGCAGTGAAGTCTCTACTATCTCAACGTGACTTCCCCCAGCAAGAAACAGGAAAGGGACTGCAGACCAGGGGCCGTATTCACAAAGCATTTTATCTTACCGCTAGGAGTGCTCCTAACTCGCGCTAAAACATTTTACGTAGGAGTTTTTTCTTAAAAGTTATTCACAAAGCCGCTGAGACCTACTCATACTAAGGATAAATCACTAAGAGTGAACTAAGAGTGACGCGCCGTTGCTATGGATTACGTCGATTCTCGTGCATGAGTTTAGAAGCGGTCAGTACGGTGATTGGTTGTTCAGAGCAGGCGGTCTCGGTGAAACTCATCCGCAACATCCCACAAACGAGCCCACTAAATCACAGAAAAACAAGGAAATAGCTCAGGCTAGACATGTATTCCTATCAAATAGTTATGGACAGTGCAGTTAGCAGAATACACGCATGATGACTAGTTTGTGCAGACTACGATAATGACGTTGTATATGCACGTTAAAGAGAGAGAGCAAACAATAAAAATACGTAAATTGCATTAAATCAAGGAGGCAATTAAAAGCACCCTGCAAACTATTATCCAATGAGCATATTTCCAGCACTTAAACACTTTCAATAACAGCCCATACCACCGTTCAAGTCCCCCTATCATGATGAATGAAAACAATCTGCGTGTTGATGGAATGTACTTTCTTTCTATTGACGAACACGTCCTCATCTTTTGATGGCGCAATTATTTTTATGTGCGTCCCGTCAATAGCACCGACCACACCGGGCACTACCTGCATTGCCATGAAGTTGGCTTTGATCCTGTGTAGTTGTTGATTGTCCAAAGT
>NW_011347891.1:0-1062 GCF_000735185.1 Notothenia coriiceps
TGTGGGAAGTCTTTTCAGCAGCGTAGTTCAACCGTGCAGAACTTCTTGTGTTTCCAAATAAGGATTACAAAAGCCAGGCTGCAGCTTCAAGACATGTTAGTACTTGAAGGTGAGAAGGCGCCTCCTGCATGTGAAGGCTTTACAGTGCTCACTCAGCAGGTGGAAGGGAAGCACACCCACGTCTGAGCAAATATACAAATTCAGCTGGAGATCTTTTGATATCTGAATGGACGTCAGCGGTGAAACAAGTACAATATAATATATGTTAGCATCCTCAATATTCCCTACAAAGGAAGCATTCATGTGGGAAAGGTTCTCCAGCAGCGTACCGTGCAGAACTTTCATGTTTCCAAATAAGTGTTGAAAATGCCCTTTAATATGTTATAGTACTTGAAGGTGAGAAGGAGCCTCCTGCATGTGAAGGCTTTACAGTGTTCACTCACGTCTCCGGGGGGATCTTCATCTGAGCCTGAGCTGTAATCCACAGACACAGGAAGCCCAGAGCTCCCAGGTTCGTCCTCACTCCCTCCATCCTGCAGGAACCTTCACCTCTTCGGAGACTTCAGGAGGATCTCAGAGCGCTCGTAGGGAACGGCTTCCTCATGATGGCTAAAGAGAGGAGGCGAGGAAGACGAGGGACACAGCGATGAGTTTCTGACCCTGAATGATCTTCGTCATCCCTGCTGTCGGCATCTTCCTCAGGGGTTCATCTCCTCACCCTCCAGCAGGAGACCTCCAGCAGTGAGACCTTTGGAGCGACGGTGGAGATTCAAAGTCTAGTTTGGAAGGAGAAACTCTTCAGCTCATGGATTCAAAGTTTGTCCATTGAAAGATGTTCCCTGAGTGTTTTCCAGCTGCTCCTCGTTAAACCAGAAGAGGGTTTGTTTCCCCAACCTGCAGATATTTAGGAAGACATGAAGTCTGCGACAAATTTTGCAGCTGCTCGCCTCCACTGTCACCCAATTTACAACGTAATCCACTTGGATTAAAATCTGCTCTTCCCCATGGGGAGAGAGGGAGAGAGAGGGAGGGGGGAGGGAGGGAGGGGAATGGAGGCAGGGG
>NW_011347892.1:0-1447 GCF_000735185.1 Notothenia coriiceps
TGTGTGTGTGTGTGTGTGTGTGTGTGTGTGTGTGTGTGTGTGTGTGTGTGTGTGTGTGTGTGTGTGTGTGTGTGTGTGTGTGTGCGTGTGCGTGTTTGAATTCAATACTTACACTAGTAACAGTTAGTTTTGGTTGTGTAATCTAATGAAAATCAGTTTTTCATTTAAAATATATTCCCTACTTGCACCTGTTTTTCTTTATTGATTTCCCAAATGCTGCTTTTTTCATTATGCTAATGCCATAATGTTATATTATGCGCTTTCTAGTATGGATTTATTTTTTATTTTCTAAGCTCTTTCATCAAAGAGTTGTAAAAAAGGTCAACTCCTTCGTTGTACATGTGGCGAGCTGTTCGGAACCAATTTCAAGCTGATATTGAAGGATTTCTTTGTCCAGTCTTTTCAGAACTTTTATCCATTAATGGTGGCCTACAATGTCATGTTGCAAAGATACCTGAGCTATTGTGTACAGACAGTGTATTAAAAAAAACAATTTCCTCACATGTTTCATCTTCGGTGCTAACAATGCCATCGATCTTTCCTGTTCCTTTAAAGCTCAAACTCTTATGTTCTGTCTTTCTGTGTCTTTCTCCCGCAGCCAAACACGATGTGAACGGCAACACGACTGTTCCACCTTTTCCAGAGGGGACAGAGATGGCCGCGTTTGGTGAGTTTCAAAAACACACCAGAGAAAGAAGCAGTTTGTGTGATATGGAGGAGGCTGTGGCTCAGTGGATAGTATGATAGACTTCGAATCAGGGGATAGCCGGTTCGAGTCCCACTGCAGTCAGCATGTCGTTGTGTCCCTGAGACACTTCACCCCAAATTGCTCCTGTGGGGATTGTCCACATTACTGAATGTATGTAAGTCTCTTTGAATAAAAGCATCTAACAAATTACATGTAATGTAGTTTACTGTTGATTTTCTCAAGTGGTAACCATTTTATATCAGCTAGTTTTATGCTAGTTAAGCTTATTTACATATATGATGAAGTCATGTTTTAAATTAAACATATTGACTTGCTCCAAGACTGAATATTTGTTGTCTACTACTGGCCTTTAACGTTAGATACTTGACCATATCTTCACCTCTTCTCAGAGTCCACAGTAATGGTTTCCCTTTTACATTTTAAAAGTAAGATTTCAACATCATCATCATAATTGACACATACGAAGAGGTAATCTTCAAAATGTCAAGCTGGAAACAAAGACAGTTTGGAATTTTGTACTCAAACAATGACTCAATGTCTGTAATAAATGCTCCTTAATTGACTTACAGTATAGTACCAGTTGCATAGTCGTGGTAAGATCTCTCACACAGGACTTTTTCTGCGTGGTCGTCTGTTAACATTGAAAGGATGTTGTATTCTGTTATTTCTCAAAGTATTGTTTTCTTGTCATAAAGGGATGGGCTGCTTCTGGGGAGTGGAGAGGAAGTTCTGGAAGCA
>NW_011347893.1:0-4282 GCF_000735185.1 Notothenia coriiceps
CACACACACACACACACACACACACACACACACACACACACACACACACACACACACACACACACACACACACACACACACACAATACTGTCACAAACACTTTAATCTCTACCCTTTACAGATAAAAAGACCCAAGAAACCCATCATTATCTTGCTATGACTCCTCTGTGTTTACTCCTGCAGGGCTTTCCCCACGACCAACATAACATCTGACTGTGGTTTGATGATAGCACAAGATAATGCATAATCATCATGTCACTGTGGTTTTCCATCTGTTAACATCATGTTATATAATCCTTATCTCATCTGATAAAAAGTCCCTCTTCCAAATACAACATCCTTTCTCATTTGCATCTGTAGAAACACGAGTTAGCACTTGTATGAATCTGATAACACACAGGACGCGTTTTTATACTTGAATAAAATACACATTTGAGCTCGATGCTGATTCATTTAACATTAAGTGCCTTAAGCAAGGAGGTGGTGTAGCTTAAACCATCATTTTTACTTTCATTTAGTTATTTTCCCAGGAGGCTCACTTAAGAAGCCTCAGGAAACACAAGTCTGTCAAATGCAGCCTATTTTTGACATGAACATTCAATTTATTAAGAAAACAGGGTACATTCTTACATTAACCAATACAGGGGAATTCTTACTTGCAGTAAAAAGTTGACTGATCGTAATCTTACATACCATTTCCTCCAGCCTCACATTATTTTGGAATAGAAAGTGCTTTTACTCAAAAGCCCAGAATCATGAACTCTTCCCTTCTCTCCTCACAGGGCATTCGAGGGATTGACGGGGGTCAGGGTTCAAAGGGAAACATAGTGAGTATATTATGTGTAGAAGCAACACATTTCTGATGACAAATGACTTCCCGTGACATCATTTCCTGTTTGTAACAGGGAGCCGCCGGAGAGGTCGGAGCTAACGGACAGCAAGGCAACCCTGGCATTCTGGTACGAACAGACAACACAAATAACTCAGTTCATACAGAGAGATATTAACGATGCATTCAGAGTGCCAAGTCCAGGCTTTGATTAGAAATGTTCTCACCTTTCATGCTGTGTTGAAATATTTTGTATTTTGTGTACACATTTATAAAAAATAGATAATAATGGCCTAGTTTTTTTAACGTTTGGAAACATACAACAAATGTCTAAATGCGTTTTCATTCATTTCATCTCTAGTATGAACTGAACTGATTGTATCTCTGTGTTGTTATTCCCTTATTGTCTTTATTTTATTACATTTAGCACTTTATACTGATATGCACCTATTTTTCTGAAGTAAAGGCAAGGCCTGTTTATTTGTACAGCACTTTGCAACAACAGGGCAAATCAACGTGCTTTACACTTTTTTTTTTAAAGCATTAGGACGACAACAGAAACACATTATACAATAACATTTTATTAGATCTGAAAACAGTCATTTCCAAATTGAAAAAATGCTCAACTAGAATAAGACTAAAAATAAGGTTTTAAATTCAATAACAAGTTACAGTGCAGTTTATTTAATTGTCTTCAGTTTTGATTTAGAAGACATGATAGTTGTTGATGACCTGCAGGTTTCTGAACTTTTGTTCCAGATATAAGGAGCATAATAACTGAACGCTGCCGTTTCATTTTGAATATCAGGAGGACAGTAAATGTATTAATTGACTAATGCTCCATCTCTCCTGCAGGGTTTTCCTGGTCCTCAGGGGTTAGTCGGGCTGCCAGGAGAGAAGGTAAGACACTTTTCCTCAGAGTTGTTTCCCTTTAGGGAGAAGGAGTCTTGATTGACGGGCTGATCCTTGTTTTTCAGGGACCTCAAGGGAAGAAAGGGACGCAGGGCTTAGCTGGAAACGACGGGCCCTCTGTGAGTACTCGCATGTTTGTACTCATGTTAGATCCATAGGAGGACTCTTATTGATACAGTGCGTTCCCTAGTCCTTAACCCTATCACTAAAATCACAACGACAGATATTAACATGTCCTCTTGTCAACAGGGTCATCCCGGAAGAGAAGGGACTCCAGGGGAAAAAGGACTGCCGGTAAGTCTATCAGAAACATGTTGTGCTACTGTAGTTACAGATAACTAGAGGGATTATACGACAAGATATAAGGTGTTGATACGTGAGTTCTAGAGGAGCTGGGTGGGAGGAGGATTTTCTTATTTATTTAGCAAATTAATAGCTCGCTGTTTCCCGCTGTTTCCAGTCTTTTTGCCGACAGACTGCTGGTTGTACCCTTATATTCAATCATTTCATCTAACTCCATATTTTCTTTTGTAGGGTCCTTTAGGAGTGCAGGGACCCATTGGTTACCCCGGACAACGAGGAGTCAAGGTAGGAAATGCAAAAGTGAAATATTCTTGTTTTGTTTAATAAAATAAAAAACGGACTCTTTGATAATTATCTGGCTTTAAAATAACCTAATGGATTTCATAGTCTCTTAGTGTTTGAAGAAATCTGATGTAACCCTTTTGATTAAATCCAATCAATCGTGTTTTTGTCCATCTTAATATGAGGCTGTATTTCATTTTAGAAAAACTCATTTCCACAAAATCTCTCAGGATTAAACATAATATGATTTTCATTGCCAAAAGTCAGATATAATGTTGAATAATTATTTTTGATATGCTCGCCACCTCATGAAGATTTTACAAACAGCTGGCTAATCTATCATTAGTCATCATTTCATGTGTGTGTGTTGACTTCCAGTTTGTTCTGTCTGTCCTGTTTGACAGGGAGCAGATGGAATCCGAGGATTAAAAGGAAGCAAAGGAGAAAAGGTGAGGAAGACAGATAGGAGTTGCAGTCTGTGTCCATTCAGGGTGTTTTATTGACCAAACAACACATTTCCCCTAGAAACCAACCACAGTATACATGCTGATTTTTGACTTCCAGCTCTGACTCTCTGTCTCTGTCTCCTGATTCCTTCTGTCCGCAGGGGGAAGATGGTTTCCCAGGATCCAAAGGGGAGTATGGAACAAAGGGGGACGTTGGAGACAACGGAGTCATAGGAGGCCGAGGAGAAGACGGACCCGAGGGGCCCAAAGGAACGACGGGGCCTCTGGGAGAATTCGGACAATCTGGTACCTCTGGAGAGAAGGTACAGAGAACATTTACCGTCACATTGGTTTGTTTGAGAAGTGTCCAAACGTCTCATAAAAAAGTGTACAGGACGAGGTATTAGTCACATATACTTGAATAAAATACATATTTGTGCTCGATGCTTGTTACGTCCCCAACTCGTTTAGGGTAAAAGGGAAGCAACACGAAACCAGATGTTCTTGGTAAGAGGTTGATTTTTAATAATAAACACAAATAGAAATGATATAAACAAAAGTATAGGTTCTTGAAATAGGAGCTATCTATTTATGATATAAGAAAACAAAAGAAGGCCACAGATTATCACAATCACAGAACAATATGGGCACTTTAGGCAAAAATAGTGAGGCGTCTTGCACAAATTCAACGCCGTCACAAGTCACAGAACATACACAAACATTTTAGAGAGTAGAGTAGCCTGGCGTCCTGGCACAAATCCAGCGCCTCGAATGACAGCAGCGTCACAGCTTAAGTAGCGTCATCAAGCGTCGTCCAGGCCTCTTCCGGTGGGAAGAACTAAACAACGTCACACCGACGCGGTAACCATGGTACCTAAAGGCAGCCATATACACACACATACTGTATATATATACACACACAGAATGCTCACAGGCCGGTTAATGCAGAAGGCAAAGGCGACAGCCGTCACAATGCTGATTAATTTAACATAGCTTAAACCATCGGGGAGGCTCATCATTTTTACTTTCATTTAGTTATTGTCCCAGGACGCTTACGTAACAAGCCTCAGGAAACACAAATCTGTTAAATGCGGCCTATTTTTTCATTTTCTTTAGATATGAAAATAAAGTATTATTAGGCAAACAGGGTACATTCTTGCATAACCCAATACAGAGGAATTGATACTTGCAGTAAAAAGTTGGCTGATCGCAATCTTCTTTAAAAAACATACCATTTCCTCCAGACTTTTGTTCGAGAAAGCCTCATATGCTTTTACTCAAAAGCCCCAAATCATGAACTCTTCCGCTCTCCTCACAAAAAGTGTACAGGACGAGGTATTAGTCACATTGTGAATCTTCTTTTTTAGGGTAAACTGGGAGTTCCTGGACTTCCAGGATATCCAGGGCGACTGGGGCCGAAGGTAAGATACTAAATAAATAAAAGAATACCAAATGATTGTATTAGGAAAATATCACTCGTCACCGGCTTGAGCTTCAATAATCAGGATCT
>NW_011347894.1:0-1589 GCF_000735185.1 Notothenia coriiceps
CACACACACACACACACACACACACACACACACACACACACACACACACACACACACACACACACACACACACACACATTAGAGAAGCAGAAGAATAACACCAGAGGGGGCAAGAGCTGTGACGAAACTACAGAAAATGTCAAATTAACTCATTTTGTTTTTGGGGTTTTTAATTGTCTTTTTCTGGGTTGTTCGTCTAAAACCTTCCTCCGATGGTTCCTGCTGTGGTTTCTAGGACTTTCAGATGTTACTTGTGTCACCTTCTTTCAATGGGATGAATTAAGGTTAACAGATGAAAGGCCCACATGTAAAGGGATTATCCTCTGAGGAGCAGGAAAATACACAAAACCTTCTTAAAAATATTTTTGGAAAGACAGAACGATGTCCACTGCACGTTGATCCACTCGGGTAGATTTTGACATTTGGAGAAGAAAAGATTTCGTGTTTTGTGATGTTCAGAGTGAATATTATTTCACATTTGTTCCCAGATCAGGGCTTTGGTTTTCAGGAACTAAGTGGACGTGTTAACTTTTAGTTTCTTTGCAAGATTACTGGGTCGAACAACTCACGAGTATTCATATCAGGACGATGGGTGGTCTTTTCTTGTAACACTTCTTGACGTTCAGATGTTATATTTGCCAGCTAGTTGGTCGAGAAAAGACTGTCTGTGAACAAGCAAAGGAAATAAACAGAGAAAGTTAGAGAGTCAGAGACTAATGGAGCAAAAGCGAGGTAACAAAACTTTATTTGCTGATTGGTTATTGTCAGTAATTCTCTAAATAACCGTGAAACTCTGCAGATCATCTTCTGATGCTTTTTGAATTCTCTCTCAGCCGTTCAAACGTCTAATTTATGCTAAAGTACTGAATAAAGTTATTTCAGACGCGTTTGTTTTCTAATCCATCCGCTTTGCCTAATCTTAAAAGTTCTGCAAGATGTTGTCAGTGAAGATTTAGGAAGGGACCTTTAGTTTGGTTTCAAAGTCTTTTTCGAGTCCTTCTCAAACATAGAATATGAATGGAAGCGAGACACAATGGGAAGGGAACTTTCCTTCATGCGAAACAAAGTCTTGGAAGAAGGTTTTCGTCCAACACATTGGATTGGAACAGCTTTTTGATTTACGATAAAAATATCTGACAGATATATTTGAGTTACAGCGTTGATGTATGAAATACTATATTTAATATTTATATACCGTAATTTTCGGACTATAAGGCGCACCTGAATATAAGCCGCAGCAGCTAAATTGAATGATGTGTACATATATAAGCCGCACTGGACTATAAGCCGCAGGTGTTTTAATGTTTCATTACCATATGTAAGGGTTCGTGCACAGAGGGGATTGTCGGGAAAGAGATGGCTGTTTGAGGAAGCTCCCATTTATTAACATTTCAACAAACAAGTTGCATATTTGCATAACGTATTCAAGTGTTAGCATTTAGTGCAATAGTAGCTACAGAACATCTACAGCAGTGGTTTTCAACCAGTGGTACGGGGACAAACTGTCTCGCTCTCGTAATGTCTGTCTGTCTTGCTCTCGTTCTGTCTCTCGTACCACTCTCGGTTCCACACACACACACACACACACA
>NW_011347895.1:0-12520 GCF_000735185.1 Notothenia coriiceps
CCCCCGTCGACAGGGGGTCGCCAGTCTCTGGCACTGTTATTTTGGGGGTCGCGGGCTGAAAAGTTTGGGAACCCCTGCTCTAACACGTAGCATGAATATCAACTTAACACAAAAAGTAAGGCAATTTGTGTTTGGTAGAAGATTTCTATGTTGTAACAATGCTTTTTGGCAATACATCTTATACCGTTGGAAAGCCTGTTTTCTTACCTTTCCAAATGTTGCCAATATGCCTTCATTTATCAGACTTAAATCATCCAATCCACCAAACAACACCAAACTAGAGTCAGCAGCCAAGAAAGCTGTTTGGCATTGGCAAAGGAGATTAGATTCACATTTTTCATGGGCGCACCCCACATACTCAGCTCTGCTGCTCATCCATCAAATGCTTGTTCGTCACAAATGTGGTACCATTGGAAAGGTAAGAAAACAGGCTTTCCTACGGTATAAGATTTATTACCAAGAAGCATTGTTACAACATAGAAATCATAAACACAAATTGCCTTACTTTTTGTGTTAAGTTATATAGGACATAGAACAAATAAAACAGTGCAAGAGAATGTTTTGAGACGTGCAAGTAAATACAAATAAAATAGCAATAGTGGGACAAGAGTCAATATAAAAGTAAATGTACAGATTAATCTTTATGGATGTTCTTTAAAAAGTTCAGATATTGTAAATTGATCACAGAAGTAACTTCATTTAGTTGTTTATTGAATGTTTATAGTGATGAATCGTACCTGTTGATCTGCTCCTGGCAGTACAGGCCTTCAGCATCGTCCTGAAGAAATGAAAAAGACACACAGATTTAAAAACTACTCTTGGGAATGGACACTGACTGTTTTTAAACACTTCCTCATTGCTCTGAGCTAAAGCAGACTGAGCTCAGCACAAACCATCAATCACTGTTTAACTGGCAGAGTATAGTCAGTGTCTCCTCCAGACATTACACCACTAAACGATCTTTTCCCAACCTCAAACAACTACTTTTTTAGTGGCCTGTATTTAAAAAAGACTGCTGAAGTGTGCACAACTATCCAAGTTCATCGAAATGCATCAACCCAAGCAGCTTGAACGTCCATCTTATCCAACGTAGACCCTTTTCATCCCCACGTTAAGAGACTAAGTGACAAAAGGGGACGACAATTCTTGAAATTGGTTCCGGCAGTCGCAAAAATGGCTGCATTTTAATCCTAATTCTGCACCGTCAGTGTATGACCTCATTGAAAGCTGCTGGTTTTTGCCATTTAGCGGGTCAAATTGTTGGTTTAAGTGTGTGAAAAATGATAGGAAAGTACCTTTTTCTCTACCCTTTAGCTTGATCTGAACACAAGTCTTGTTTCAAGGGGGGAAATTGTTCTAAAAGTCTTGGTGGAAAGTGCCGGTTTTGTCTAATTATGTCTGAATATTTAGCTGGATGGACGCTGGAACAAGCTAAAAAATGTATGTCACCATTAATCTCTTAAAAACACAAAGATAGGGGGAAAAGTCTCATTAAAAGCGGCTGGTTTTTGCCATTTAGCGGTTGAAATTGTTATTTAGACTGTGTGAAAAAGGTATGGAAAGGACCTTACAGAGAAAATATATTTCGTTTTCTGTACCCTTTAGCTTGATCTGATGTTTTTTTTTCAAAAATTCTTGTTTGATGGGAAAAATGTGTTCTGAATTCTTGGTGGAAAGTGCCGGTTTTGTCTAATTATGTTTATATTTAGCTGGATGGACACTAGACCAAAAGTCAAAAATGTATGTCACCATAAATCTCTTGAACACAGAAGGATGGGGGAAAGTGTCCAGGTGCAACATTCCAGAGTTCCCTTTAAAGTGAGTTAACAGGTGGTTTTCAGAATTTACTGACAAATGTGTGTTTATGGACACACAACAGCTGGTTTGACATTCTGACTCCAGACCCTCCAGACCACCCAGTCCTCAGCTCAGGATGGGCCGTTCCTTTCACTCATTATTACCGAGATAAACATTTTCTGTCATCGTGAGGTGAAGATGAGTCTGTTTTTTGGGATAACGTGCCGCCTTAGTGCTGGCTTAACCGTGCTTTATTGATACAACACTCTTCTCTATTTAAAAAAGTCCTCAACAACCTTCCAGATCCTCAGTGACTTCTCCACCTCTTTGCCTCCACACCAATTATTCCTGTCTAATCTCTGGAAGTGGAGAGACTTCCTCACCCTCCCTTATCTCCCCAAATGGAGGGAGGAAATGAGCGGCTCTGAGGTTTTGTAAACAGACCGCCGGTGTGGCACGTTGCACCAATTATCCTCCAGGATATGGACCACTTCCTATTGCTTCAAATGCATTCCTCAAATGGCTTTTATGATCAAATGAAGAGTTCTCCTAACATCTTTTGATGAGTTCATCTTCAGGCAATGGCATCGAAGAAACTCAATTCAAGATATAAGCATATTTAGACATCTATATTTCACTGTAAATAGAAACTTAAGCTTAGTTTATATTGTAGAGTCAACCAATAACTCAAAACAAAAATATTTTACATGAAATGTGGGAATTTTGGGGAATGTCTGTTCCTCATTGCCATCAACAAGTGACTCAGTAGTGTTAGCACAGACAGCTGTTGTGGCAGATGTTGGATTTGGATGAATCAACCGTAGATGGTGCAATACAAATATGTTTGCTATAAAACAAACGAAGAATGCTATTAATTTTAACTCTCAGTAATAGTTTGACAGAAAAGCTTACTTTAGCAAATTTGAGCTTTTCTGATTCCTACTGGACGCCAACAGTGCAGTGGTGGACTGTAACTAAGTACATTTACTCAAGTGGTTAAGTATGATTCTCAGGTACTTGTACTTCACTTGAGTATTTATATCTTCTGCTACCATGTACTTCTCTTCCACTTCCTATATTTGAAATTGGTAGTTACTTTTTACATACATCAAATGTTGTGTTTATCTGATATACTATCAATATGTACCACACATGTCTTCAGTACTATCAAAAACCTGCCAAACACGGACAAATTACAGCATTAAAAACTCTTATATGTCTTTTCTAATGATAACAACAGGATAATATACTATCAAATAATAAGATAACACTTTTAGGAGAGCCTTTCTGCACAATGAGTACTTTTGAGTACACTTAGCCCATTATACTTCTGTTGAACTCAGGACTTGTACTTGTAAAGGAGTATGTTTAGACTGTGGCGATTGTACTTTTACTTAAATCTAAATACGTTTTCCATCACAGTGTAGGAAGCTAAGGCCTGTATGAACATCTTCTGTAAGGAGAAAAACTACTTTATAACTTTCATAAGGTGCATTGTAGGTATATCCCGGAAACAGGTGATACATTCAGTGACCTTTTCTTGTGACAAATGTGTTTCCATCACTAAAGAAAGCCCATCAAATCTTCATAAACATGTATTTGTTTTGATGCACACGCTGTATTTGAATGAGTGTGTGACCTGCAGCGCCACACAGGGAGTGTCCTGGATCTGAAGCGACACTTCCTCTCCATCCAGGGTGACCTTTCTGGAGTAAAGCGCTCCTGCAGAGAGCAAAAGACAACGGATGAAGGAAAGGATCAATAGGTGGGGGTTTTCCAGAGAGCAGGAGGATTAGTTTCTGCCGCTTATTGTGACAAATGATACTCGTTTTATTGCAGACAGATGTGTGGAAACTTACCAGTGTTTGCTTCATAATCCCCGATGAACCTCTTGGTGAGAAACCTGACAATCAGAGCTGGAAAGAAACAAGAACACGTAAGGAGATTTTCCAAAATATGCCATCCAAACGTCATGTACATGGAATAAAAAGACAGATATGGAAAATGTACGACCCTACGACAACCTGCTGACCTTTATAACACTTAAAGGTCCCGTCATGGCCATTTCTACTGATCAGAATTCCATTGTTGAGGTCTACTGAAATTCATTTATATTGTGCAATTTCACATTGGTTTCTCATACAGCATCTCTGTATAGCATGTGTATTCACTCTGTCATAAACAGCTTGTTGGAGCTCCTACCCCCCCCCCCCTCCCTGTGAGCCCAGTGGCCGTCTGCGAGACAGCGAGACACAGCGAAACCAGCCCGAACACACACACACCCGCAGCCTGCTGGGAGTTTGTGTGTGAGCCCAGGCTGAGTTCCGCGGTGTCTCGCTGTCTCGCCGACCCCACACCAGTGAGCCAGCTCACAGTGTGCCGCTCGTCGCAGCAGCGAGCCTCGCAACGTCCCGCGCGCCGAGTGTGTGTGTGTGAGGAAGTCCACGGATTGGACCAAAGGTAACGGCTCCGCGGACGCAACGGCTCCGCGGATAGGTCCATTTGATTTGGACCAACCTGCGGAGCCGTTACGTTACGTTACGTCACTATACCCAAGAAGTAAACAATGGAAAAAGATAAATGTCCAACGAGGCGTTCTGGGGCAGCATAGACAGGTCTTTTCTGTGTTAGAGTTTTACTCGCTACAGGGTGTACTTTGAGGGTTTGTGACTCTGCAGACCGTTTACATGCAGAAAAACCTTCATAACACACAAGGGGACGGGTAATAACCGGAAAAGCATGACATGGGCCTTTTAAACGTTGGCAGGCGTTGGCATGAATTTCCCTATTCTGGGACACATATTTGATGGACTTTTGTAGCAGAGAGATGATTTAAACACACAGAAAGCCCAAAGTCTGACGCAAGAAACTGATTCACCCATACTCTGAATGTGATGTTGTAATCCCTCATGCGTCATCCTGGTAAATGATTGTCTCATGCATCTCTTGTTTTTGGGGATTTTGGACGATGTTTTCTGACTCCTTTGAGAGGCTGGTTTCATTTTAGAAGAAGGTTTTGATTCCCATGAGTGAATTCCCACTTTCCCATTTTCATAAAATAGTGCGAATAACACAGTGGCAGAGATGTGTTTACCTTTTTAATCCATATGGGTCAAGATCTTTGAAAAAAAAACCTGAATCCTACATTTCCCATAATGCAACTTGGTACTCTCTTTTAGTAAACCCTTCTCTGCCTGCTAACTCTTAATAACTCTCCACCTCCAGATTGAAATGCAGACGTTCTGCTATAAAATGTTTACTCTCTGAGCATAGGCCGACTTAACCCTAATGACATCATTATGACATAATTAGGATAGGTTTCTCAAACTATAACAAACAAAATACTGACCGTAAAACTTTGGTGCAACTACAATTACTTCTGTTGTACTTTTATCGTGTTTAAGGTCAATTGTTTGAGGTATATTTGTACTTCACAACTTGTATTTCAGTGAACATACCAGACATATGATCACCTTTTAAAGTATAATGTCTTAAAGGTGTAACATTGTTCAAGTTCACTCCACAACGTGACTTAAATACAGCTGACACATCAATGATAGTAATAATAATCCACACTATACACTCTAAAAGATCTCATTCTGCAAACACATGATAATTTAAGTACATCTCTTGTGATTTAATTACAGTACCAGTATGCATGCAGGGCTTTTAGTTGTGGGTCTTTTTATGTTGTTATTGAATACTTTCTTTCACCACACAAATTAAAGTATATTTGAAAACCCTAAAAGGCTACACAGAATGCAACATGTCGCCCCCTGTCGCTAAGGGTTGGTATTTATTTAAAAATATCGATTTTTCTTTTATATTCCTCCTCTTTTAGACAACTATATCACAGAGACATTCCTAACAATAACACGCTGCATGCTAAGAGGTTAAACTTCTGGTTATTATCATGAGTTATTATTAAGCTACATGAAACCCATGCATGTAGTAATCCCTACAAGGAAACAGATGAATTACAGTTGCATTAAATGCTTGGAAAAACTCCTAATTCACTTAAATGTTGCTTTTTTCTTTCCCCAGTTCTTCCATACACACATGCATACCGGTTTTCCCGACGTTGCTGGCCCCCAGCACCACGATCTTTGCGGTCCTGTTGGGCACGCAGTCCAGCAGGGGATACTCCGGGATGGGAACCAGCAGAAAGTTTCCAGACCCGCTGCTGCTGTTCATGTTTCCCGGTGCAGGGTCTCCAATCAGCCGCATTTAAACCCCCTCTGCACCCCGGATCAGATCTGCTCTATGTGGGGGAATAACAGTCCTGCAACAACCCCCCCTTCCACACCGAAGAAAATCACTCCAATATTCCCATAATGCTGGTTGTTTATTCTTGGACGTTTATGCAGAAAAAAGTAGGTTTTCCTTGGTGGTGCAACATTCCCAAGTATATTCCAAGTATTTCTCCAGTTGAGTTTCCTCCAGTGAGAAAAAAAGTGTTAATCCCTCCGAGGATCTTTCAGAAATAGGAAGTCATCTAAAAACTGAAATAGTGTCAAAAGCACCGTTTTAAATGCAAAATGCGAACATAATATGATACAAAAGAGTAGTCCCTTTCGCACAGATTCCAGATGCTTCTGACTGCGGACAGATAGCAGGGAGAGAGAGGGAGGGAGGGGGAGACTTTGAACCGTCCCCTAATATTCCCACGAGACCTGTCTAAACTGGGCTCTTTTTTCCAGCCTGCCCTCAGATATCACAAGGGCCATTAAACAAGGAAATTAAGCTTTAAAAGAATGAAGCTGCCAAATAAACTGAAAAATATATTGAACGTGCCAAACAATTATTTGCAATTGTTAATTCTCTTTTCCACTTTTTTAAGTAGGCCTATTGTATTTTAATGTCTGAAAACGCTTCTGTGACGAAATAATTTCCGAAATTAGGATGTCTCTCTCTCTTTCTCTGTCTGTATGTCTGTCTGTCTGTCTGTCTCTCTCTCTCTCTCTCTCTCTCTTCTCTCTCTCTCTCTCTCTCTCTATCCATCTATCTAGTATCTATCCATAGGTCAACTTAATGTTTTCTTGTCTACTTGATGACAATGAGCGTCCATTTTTGTTTCATACAGCACTTTTAGTAATTAAATATCTTTAGTAATGAGGAATTCTCCCCTGTCCCTAACGCCACAAAGTGTAACCTAATTAAGGAATAGTGGGAAATGCTAACCAAAGCACCGCCCCCGAGTCTAGCCCCCGTGAGAAGAATCGAGCGAACCAAAGAGCTTCTGACTGGTGCGTCCGTGACACTCCCTCGGACGGGAGAAATACTGGAAGCTGAGTGCTTACCTTCAAAATAAGACACTCAAATTAAATTATGACTTTATTACAGACATTGGTAAGCTTTTTTTAGGTTATTTTTCTGTTATTGTGTCTGTTCCTTACTTTGATCTTGTTTACCTTTCTTTTGTTACAATTATAGTTGGAAATCTATAGACCCAAATAGCCAAATTTGAAAAAAGATATGTAGCCTATACTTAGCAGTCCCCACATCAGTTTTCTTCAAAATTCATCCTGCCTGTATTGGTCTTATTAATTTAACGCCTTCTTAACATATGTTATTGTTGTTAAGTATATCAGTAACACAATTAACATGAGCGTTTATATATAAATGAATACGATTATTAATAGCAAAACAAAAATTCACATTCTTTTTTTTCTCCAGTTGGTGTCTTATTTTGAAATCCCAAAACCGGAAGTGGTGGTTACTACTCTGTAATGGTAACAGACCGGGCAGAAAGCAAACGGTTCTCCCGAAACTCTGCAGCCTTCACGGCTCTCTTAATTTCAACATCGGGGTTCGGTCCAGCATGGCGGCTTACGGATGGAAATACTGATGACAGTCCGAAAGATCGCCTCGATTTGTACGATGGTAAGGAGCTGATTTTCGGCCTTAATGTTAGTGTTTGTTCGCCTGTTAGCCCCAAACCTCCAGGAAGTGGCCGGCCGTTGAAGCAGATTTTTTTATGAATGGCCGTGGTGGCGAAAAGGTGTCACTACCACACCCGTGACGTCATTCTGGCCCTAAAACACTTTTTCCCATTGACTTACATTGGGGAAAGAGACGTCTGTAAATCAGTGTATTTTTATTTTGTTGAGATTTTACAGATATAATTTGCATCATTGGGGTTTAACAGTTGCAAAATGTGCTAAAAAGCCGAATTCAGAGTAATTTTTGATTTAATAATGATGATGTAAAGGGCTGTATGAACATATTTAGGTTTAAGAAAATGTATAATGGTGTACACATTTTACATCCATTCGTTTGACTGAGCCGAGAGCAGGAGGATAAAAGGTGGGGCTTAAAGGAAAACTCTACTGCGCATGCTCTGTGAGCCTACATCCGGGTACTTTCTGAATCTACAGTTTTATTCTAGGCTTCAACCGCCACTGAGCAACTCTCATAGGAATGAATGGTGAATCCGCCTCTCTCTCTCTTTATACAACCATGGCTGAGCTAAGGCTAGCGTCTCTGCTAACATGATAATAATAACATTCAGGGTTTTCCAGAAAGTTGTAGCCTGTTAACAGTCAGCTCCTTACTCCACTGGTTTACTTTGAAAACAGAGCGAAAACACAGCTTGTTTGACTGTTTATTATTAGCCAGCTTGTAGTTTGTTTATGCAAGAAGGGCGAAACTAGCTAGCTTAGCATGCTAGCTGAAAAGACAAAGTTGTTTGCCACTGTTGTATGCTAATCCTAACTTGTATTCCCTTTATTGTAAAAGCTACGTGTATATACCTTTTTGCACATACAAGAGGAATTAATAGGTTATCATCTGCATTTTTCAAATCAGGTGTAAAGTAAATGAGTACATTTAAGTACTTGAGTATTTACATGTTATGCTACTCTTTACTTCTACTCCACTACAATTCAGAGGTAAAAAGTGTACTTTTTACTCCACTACATGTGTTTAATACCTTTAGTTACTTTCCAGATTTGGATGAATGATGTGAAATATAATCAACTCTTAAATCAGACTTTAGTTCTGGTGTAAATTCACAAGCTACCCTGCAGTATACAAATTCATTAAAACTATCTGCAGCTTTGATAACACTTTAATGCATCTCATACTATAATAAGAGCATATCATATATATTAGACAATCTGCACAATGAGTATTTTTACTTTTGGTACTTTAAGTATATGTTAATGATGATGATATTTGACTTAAGTATAACATCTGAGTACTTCCTCAGCGGACATTATCTGTCAATTATCTGTAACTGATGGAGAAACCCAGCATTTCCTGTCATGGGTTACAACCTGATGTTGCCTCTGTAAATAATGGCTGTTGTTGTAGTTTTGCTTCTCTAATAACAACAAACCCTTCAAAATGTATAAAAGCCTATATGGTGTTAATATAAATGTACAGTAAATACAAGATGGTTAATTGAAACCTAAGATATTAGTTCCTTTAGTTAACCTGTGTATTAAGCTCTGCACACGCTTTGAAAGAAGGCGCTCTTTAGCCGTCTTCTGCCTCTAAATGGCATTTTAAAAGGCTTTAATGTTGCTTAAAAGTATTGATCCCTGAACAGAAACTAGGAGGTGAGGGTCGGCTTTGCTCAAAAACACATCAGCTGATAGACGCTTGTCAACATTCAGCTTTAGCACAGATTTTCCAGGTTAAAGGGCAACCTGTTAGGCATACAGGGTCAAGGGGAAACAGGTCATAACACGGCTTCATTAGCTCTTAATGTGACCGCTCAGTGTTTGTTTATTTTGAAGTGTAGTTAAGACACACACACACACACACACACACACACACTCACACTCACACTCACACTCACACTCACACACACAGGCAGGCAGACGAGCTTAAATCCCTGAGATTAACTTCTGACTGTAACTTATCCTGTTTCCTGCCGCTGCACCTTTCACAGTTTACACAATACTGCAGTCTTTTAAGTTGTCATGTGTGCATAGCTACACTGTAGTTATGACAATGAAAATCTTAGGTCACAGGCTCCTCCAACAGTGCAACACAACAAAACAGATTAAATAGTACAGGTAAATAGAATAGAATACAAACAGTGCAGAATAGTCTATATACACTATACAGTCATTGGAATATTGATATATATGACTTGCAAACAGATGAATGTTATGGATGTTCTTTCAAAAGTTCAGGTTTAATTTTGCAGTCTGCTACTTATATATATGCTGGAAACAGAAAGCTTTTACTTAGCCAGTGTGGTTTCTACATGCAGGTTTTTAAAGAGCACACACCAGGCCCTTTAGAGCAAAGGGCCAGCATCATTGTGGCAGATTACCAGCAGCTACTAGACAAACAGTAACAAAGCTAAATATTAGCTGTGCCTGGTGGCTTTGTTCACTCTGTTTCTGGCAGTCGACCAGTTACTGCCCGGAAAGTATTTCACAAAATCAATTCCACTGTTGAAGCTGTGAAAGTCCTTGTTAGGGCGGCACTAACTACAACTGGACAGCTTTGATAATGTAGCAGCATTCAGGGGAATATAGTTGATGTTTTCGGACAAGAAAAATAGAGACACGCAATGTTTATTCCACGTTTGACTGTCTTGTGAAAGTGTAGTCTTATCAGTTTACAGCAATTCTGCATCAAAGACAGCATAAGCTATTTATATCAAGGTAGCCAGTATCACAGATGATGATGCAAAAACACTTTAATTGAGCTTCTATTAAGTATTGATCGTGAATACTTTTTTTATATCAACTTATATGGGTTTGTAGCCTTGGGTATCAAAAACTGTCAGGTGGTTGTGAGCAGGATATTCCAAATTAGGGATGTCCCGATCACCTTTTTTTGCTCCCGATCCGATTCCGATCATTTGATTTTGACAATTTGCCGATACCGATTTTTCCCGATCCGATCTTTATGCAATGCATTAAGAGAAGAAAAAAAGCATTCAAGTTGTCCCTTAAGGTTATTTTTTTATTTAAATTGGATATTCTATCCAACATGGATATAGCTTCTTTCTTTCACAGCAGCATTGGATCAGTTCAGTTGTGCAGCATTGGATCAAAACAAAATAAAGCTTTCAGTACTCGTTAGCTTACTGCTACAATTAGACACTGCGCCCACTCTGTTGCCAGATTTGAGAGAAATAAGCAACCAGGTCTATGAAAACAAGCCCCAAAGAAGCAACACATACATGATGTTCTGTCATTTGAAACCAAAACTAAGGCCTCAGGATGACTTTAAGACTTGAACATGGTCATTTTTTTTTTGTAACATTGAATACAACATTTAAAAAAAAGTAGGCTATTTATAAAAAAAAATAAAAAAATCCTGATCCCCGATTTTTTTTCTCCCGATTCCGATCTTTTGAAAATCACGTGATCGGCTCCAATCCCCGATCACGTGATCGGATCGGGACATCTCTAGATTAACGTAAAGTTTATGTGATGCATATCCAGCTAATTAGCTTCCTATCCACAGTTATAATCAAGCTGAATAACATTTTTGTACCCTCAACTAATTTCTGTTTATTGTCACAGTTGTTACTTTTCAGCAATAGTTGCAGAACAATTTGAATGTATATGTAATTGTTTGTATTTACCTGAATGAACCTTTTGCCACATCTCGCATTAGGACAAACCTTTCTAAATTCAGTGCATCCCCGGGCCTCATGTTTCATTTAGCTCTGCAACAACAGGAGAGGGCAAAGGTTGCTTTACTCAAAGTGTTTCTCTCGGTCACTGGGAGGAGGACGACTCTGGGGGAGTTTGTGTCTGTCGTCTATAATTAGGAGCCATTCTCCTCAGCTGGATGTTATTTCGCCCACCGGCTGTGAAGTCACAGAGGGGGCTTCAAGGTGGTCGTTCTTTAAGATCAACCTACGCAAACACACCATCACCATGAGAAGAAGCACTCAGGGTCCCCACGCACACGAAGATAAGTGCCAAATTAATTTTCAAACAGTGAGATTATTAGTCTATTTGCAATGATTGTGAACCCGGAAATGTTAAGTAGCATTGTGTCCGATATAATGTATCCTGTGTGCTCAAAAACTTTAACATTTGATTCAAAGTTTATCAAAGTAGCCCACCAGGAGTTAAAGTACGGCTACTTTTTTCCATTTTGACAGGTTAGAATAACAGGTTATAGTTAGTCTCTCAACATACATGAAAAGTTAATACTGCTTTAAATCCAAGCTAAAAACAAAAATGTATTCTCTAGCATTTGAGTCCTTAACTGGCTGATAGTGCCTATGCCTAAGTACTTGTTTATTTGTGCATGTGAGCTGTGTGTACTAATGTTTACGTGTTTTTTAAATTTATTTTATGAAAGGTTATGTTGGCTGCTTGCTTTGTTTTGTACAGCACTTTGGTCAATGTGGGTTGTTTTTAAATGTGCTTTATAAATAATTGTGAGTGATTGATAAACAGTTCCATGTGAACAACTGAGTGGTGCAGGAATGAATCCTAAAACCCGGAAATGAGTCAGCATTTTACAACTTCTGGTTCCCTCGCCTCAAAGTCAAGGATTTGTTATACCTGTTGATTAAATACCTGAAATAAGGTCTGTGGTTAACGCAACCTAAAGAGATGTGTGTTCTACACTTTATAGCCCAACATTAGCCACCTTTAGCTTAGCGGTGGTGACGTGAAGTCATGTGACCGTGCTGTAGTTCCTTTATAGCCCAACATTAGCCTCCTTTAGCTTAGCGGTGGTGACGTGAAGTCATGTGACCGTGCTGTAGTTCCTTTATAGCCCAACATTAGCC
>NW_011347895.1:12590-14644 GCF_000735185.1 Notothenia coriiceps
TCTGTGGTTAACGCAACCTAAAGAGATGTGTGTTCTACACTTTATAGCCCAACATTAGCCACCTTTAGTTTAGCGTGGTGACGTGAAGTCATGTGACCGTGCTGTAGTTCCTTTATAGCCCAACATTAGCTGCCTTTAGCTTAGCGGTGGTGACGTGAAGTCATGTGACCGTGCTGTAGTTCCTTTATAGCCCAACATTAGCCACCTTTAGCTTAGCGGTGGTGAGGTGAAGTCATGTGACCGATCTTTTTACTTCAGAAATCATAAAGTGGTGTTAATATGTTGAGATTATCCTGCTAAATTAAACGTGTAAGTATCAAACGTTTGTTCGACACAGAGAGAAATCCCATTGGACCAGGGAGATGCTGCCTTCAGGGACCCACACAGAAATACGTCATCCCTGCCAAATGCCTGCCTAAATGTCTAATGTTAGTTTGGCTTGAAGCAGAAATGACTGTTCTTCCTCTGCAGCTGCACTTCAGTTTAGTGGGATTGAGTCCTTGGTGTTTCTGAAACAGGAAGAGATCTGAGCTGTTGCTCCTGAAAACAATGAGGTGGGGAGCGGTCACTTCCTGTCTCTTTTAGAGAATCACAACCCCACCCTGCCGTAGGTTAGCTTCTGCTGTGTGGAGCACTTTGAATTAATACTAAATGCATGCCATTGTTTTTCTAATCGCAGTTATATAAACACTGTCGCATGCTAACGTTAGCATTTAATTTATAGTGCACTGCAGCTTAGAACATTCTCAATGAGCCCCTGGTCTGTTTTTAAACTTCTTTCGGCCTGTATACAGTGGGGGGCATAATAAATAAACGACAAAGAAATGCAAATAAATATATAATATCAAAATATTATATATGTAGGACCTTTATTGTGAAAGTTTAGTGCTAAAAAGATTTGAGCTCTTAAAGAGTTCAGCCCATTCGGAAGAAATGCACCAAAAATGTAAGCTAAATGTTAAATAAAGTACTTTATTGATACCAATTTGGGAGATGTTTGCATTGCAGCAGCATAAAAAGACAAGGCATTGCAAATAAGAGAAATTAAAAGAGTGCAAATAAACAATCCAAAATGGAAATATCTCAAAGAGAGATAAACAGCATTAAAAAAGTAGAAAAATAAATAAATGTTAAGGTAAAATAAGATATGAATGAACAAGACAAATAAAATAAGTTACATTAATTTGTTATTGGCTATGGTAGGTTATTGGTTATGTTCACATATACTTATTTGATTACATCCATTTGTCTAAGATGACAACAGAGACTTTCGACCCAAAACCAGCTGTTGACTTGTGGATGCAAGCAGCTGATCGCAGACTCAACCAGAAAGAAAGAAGTAGGCCTACTTCATCATTAGGGGTGCACCGAATGGGAAATTCTTGGCCGAAACCGATACCGAAAATAGGAAACAGTTGGCCGAAAACCGAATGCCGAAAGGCCGAAAATGATTAATAGAAATATATATATATATAATGTATACTCGATTAAAAAAATTAATCTAATTAATTACAGGCTTTGTAATTAATTAATCGCAATTAATCGCAATTTTAATCGCATATAAATATTTGACCTGAGAACAGTGAGAAGCAATTTTTTTCACATGGATTTTAGTATACCATTGAATAATGACTGAATACATAAGCTTAAGCAACAAAACATTCTTTATTTTTTTCAAGGAGGTTCTTAACCAAGACCAACAGAAAAGTGCAATTTTTGCCATAAAGTGTAGCAATAGCATATTTAGGAATATAGTACATTTCAGAGATTCAGGTAGCCTATAGGTAGGTAGACCTTCTGTAAACTATAACACTTTGTTTTTGAAGTAAAACACAATACTTTCAAGTACATTCAGAACATTGGAAACCCTGACTATTAGAAAACATCTCTCTGTTGCTTCAGAGGCCATAACAGACTTTGTTGATTTACCAACAGTTGATTGAAAAAATCTAATCAATTTCAGTCCAACTCTCTCAATAACCTTGGCCAAAACAATAAACAGTTCAACATAAAGTGCCAGTTGCACCAACAACGTAATAAATAGTTCAACATAA
>NW_011347896.1:0-2274 GCF_000735185.1 Notothenia coriiceps
GAGATATTGAACTTAGTTTGGAGCTTAGTAGAGAGGCTTTCTTCAGATTTTAACATTAGAGTGGATGGAGCCGCTCGTTAAGTCTAGAGTGGAGCAGTGCTTGAAATTCGCCCCAAAAATGTTTTAAACTTGCCATAATTCCCAAACCCTACACTCCTCAGACATAATGTTTCATGAAAAACGAAGGAAAACCTCTCCTAGGTTGGAGAATAAAAAATAATTAAGAAAAAATATTAAACAAAATGCCTCTTGAGGGCATGAAGAGAGAAAAACGTGTCAAAATGTCCACCTAGCTCCCATTAGACTCCATGTAAACAATTTCCGGATCTTTCTTCACAGCAGAGAGAAGTAAACTTTAAACAAACTGCTCCCATCTTCACATTTTACACACAAAACCAAAAAAAACCTATTTCAGTTCATTGGGGTTCCCTGATGCTCACGGTCTGGTCATTTTTTGATAGGAGCCATAGTTTTTGAACAGGTGGCCAAATTGTCAGATATGATCCTCAATGCATTCTTAATGACACTCAGTGCTGCAGCTGGTTGCCATGGTGTTGCTGGGCAGATTGAAACCTTTGATCTCTGGGCTCACACAG
This sequence comes from Notothenia coriiceps, assembly GCF_000735185.1. NCBI lineage: Eukaryota > Metazoa > Chordata > Actinopteri > Perciformes > Nototheniidae > Notothenia > Notothenia coriiceps. Next base: position 597 of record NW_011347896.1, read on the forward strand.
GTGGATCCATCTATCTATCTATCTATCCATCTCTGTCTCTCTATCTATCCATCTCTCTCTCTCTCTCTCTCACCCTGCAGGAAGTCGAGGCTCTTCAGCGCTCGGCCCTCCTTCGTGAATTCAACGCTGAAGTGATCCATGTTCTCATATCCTCGCTCCACTTTATCCAGATGAGCCGTGCTGCAGGCGTCCGTGAGCCTGGAGAGAGACAGGTGGATCAGAATCTATTGATCAGACTCAATCTATTGATCCCAGATCGGGGAGTAGCTTTTAACCCCTTTGCACCCGGCACTCTCCCGGTCAAATTGTCTCGAGACATTGAGGTCTAAAAACATTTAAGAATCATTTGTGATAAAGTTATGTGTAAAAAAAAAGCCACAACGGAAATAATGTCCACATTTTGCACCCGTTTGAACCGTTAGGGTCAAATGAGTCATATAAAGTCTCTAATATATATCTTCTTTATCTTAATTCCTAACAACATATGAAGCGTCTATGAATAGTGTTATCAAATTCTGAAAATAAGTTTCATTTATGTTAAAGTTCTATGTAAAAACCCACCTCCAAAATAATAAAGACTGCATCCAACAATATATAGATAACATGAAATCAGATCAGACTGACTCGAGACATAACTGAGGTCGAAAAACATTCAGGAGAATCGTTCGTGATAAAGTGAAATGTAAAATACAGTTCAGCTAGAGGAGTTCAAACAGCTACACACTAAGGAGTTATGATGATGATGATGATATAACGTACACTTCTCAGTTGGCAGACTTTTGGACAAACACGCGTGTCTTTATTCCATCTTTCAGAACAAGGTGTGCACTCCAGGTGTACGCATCAGAACGGAAAGATAGACACAATAGTTGCTATGCATGGTGACAAATACACATTGAAATGTTACTTGTCGTGCATTTTGCAGACTGTTCGACGTCTCTCTGTTTCCATCGTGATAAAGTTATGTGTTAGAATCCACCTCCAAAATAATAAAGTCTGCTTATCCAACAAGATAGAGATGACATTACATGAGAAAGCATGACGCAGAGTTTGAGTTCAGTCCCAGTTTGAGTGCTTTTCATCGAGGTGTTGTCATATATATATTTATATCAGACTGATCAGGAGTTATTCCTGGAAGTCTCGGCTAATTATTTGATGCGTTTCACAGAGCAGGTGTTACATGTGAACAAAGAAAGAGCAGCTGAGAAGACGTCACACACATTGTTAGTTTCTAATAACTCAGATAGGAGCTGGAGGGCGGAGGCACAGATTAGATGCTTTTCCACCTGTGGGCCACCGTAGTTACTCCGAATATCCCACAAGTTACTTCTTATTGACTTCAAATGACATTTGGTTATCTTCTTTTAATTACTAGACATCTTAGAAAGACATGTACTCACTTTTTGAGCAGAGGCTTGGTGTTCTGTAGGAGAGAAACAGAAACACACACGGAGCGTCACACACTGATCTCCATGAATCATTTCAACCATATTTAATTCAGTGTACACTATTTCATTTCATATTCTGTTCTTGTACATATCATATTCTTCTTAAATGTAGACTTCTTGCACTATTTTTTATTGTATTTGATTATATATGTTGCATCGTTGGAGGAGCTCAGGTCAGGAGGATCTCATTGAATCAAAGATTGACAGGTTTCATGGTCATATGCTCAGAA
>NW_011347897.1:0-1938 GCF_000735185.1 Notothenia coriiceps
ACAAGTTTACGAAGAAGTCAAATTGGCATTTAGGTGATAAGTATGCATTTTCACTATTTGTTGGACACCCAATCTGTTAGATGCAGCTCTACTTGCACGGCATGCAAAGTGCTGCAGTTGCTTGATAGATTATTCAGGGTAAAAAAGGCGCCAAAAGTATTTATTTTTCTGGCTTACAGCTACCACATTTTGTATACAGAATTTTATGTTTAAATAAATAGATATTCTGTACTATTTTTAAGCAAACACAGCTGCAGATTTAGCCCGTTCCACCCACGCAATAATCAAACCTGCACTCTTTCTCAAACCTACCCAAACCTACCTCCATCATCTCCCTCCCTTTTCTCCCCCATGCCTCTCTCCCACTCCCTTCCCTTTGTGTCTGTTCTTGAAGGAAAATTCCATCTTTATCTCACCTGCTCCGAGACGAGCTGCTTAAACAAGCCTCGTGTTGGCAGCTTCATATGTACCTCCTTTGTATAGTTACACATTGTAGAGGAAAGTGTGTGTGTGTGTGTGTGTGTGTGTGTGTGTGTGTGTGTGTGTGTGTGTGTGTGTGTGTGTGTGTGTGTGTGTGTGTGGGTGTGTGTGTGTGTGTGTGTCTGAGGAATTCACACCTCGGTGATAATGAGCTGAAGATACCATTAGGATTAACAGGTGGACTAAAGTCAATGAGAGCTAACACCACATGTTGACGCAGCTAATTACCTTCATCCAGAACTTTCTCTCCTTCCTCCTCTTCGTCACCCTCACACTGTCTTCCTCCTTTTACTGCAGGAAGAAGAAGTGACAGTAAATTATGGGAAGTTATTAAAGAAGCAGAAATAGATGTAGAAATGCTACTAATATAGCAGCAGCAGCAGAAGCAGTAGTAGTAGAAGTTGCATAAGTGTTAATACTATTAGGAGCGGATTAGCAGATTATTTAATGGATTAATTGGTTAATCGTTTGGTTTATAAAAAGGTCAGAAAATTGTGAAACATTTCCAGTTGTTCAAAGTCCAAGGTGATGTGTTGTTTTGTCGATTTAAAAAACAAAATATATTCATTTAATTATTATATAAAGCACAGGAAAGCAGCATAACTGCTTATTTTAGAAACTGAAAACAGGTTTTTAATGCAATTTTTGAATGAAAAATTCCTTTAAAAATTAACCGATTATCAAAACAGTTGTTTCTTTCCCTATTGATCAACATATCGATAAGTCGACTAATCGATGAAGCTCTAACTGCAGTAAAATGAGCTTTAGTAGTATTAGAAAAGGTTATAGCAGTAGTATTAGTTGTAGAAGTTGCAGTATATTAACAAGTAGAATGAGTTACAGTATTTGCAAGAGTTTTAGTAGTAGTAGTAGTAGTAGTAGTAGAAGGATATCTAGTATTTTCTGGGGCTGCAGTAGTACTATTAAGTTAGTAGTAGTACTAGGAGTAACATAAGTAGTTGCTGTAGTGCTGCTAGCACTTTGGGAGAACTGACAAGTAGATACAGCAGTAGTAAAAGCAAAATATATTGCCATTAGTAGAGCAATAGCAGTAGTAGTAGTAATAGAAACAGCAGCAGTAGCAAAACTAGTAGCATTAATTTAAAGCACTTGATAGAGTACAACTTGTATTAGTAGTAAAGCAGTAGTTACACTTTAGTAGTAGTAGGTACCAGTAGCAGCAGTGGGTATAGCAGTAGTAGTAGTAGTAGTAGTAGTAGTAGTAGTAGTAGTAGTAGTAGTAGTAGTAGTAGTAGTAGTAGTAGTAGTAGTAGTAGTAGTAGTAGAAGTAGTAGTAGTAGTAGTAGTAGTAGTAGTAGTAGTAGTAGTAGTAGTAGTAGTAGTAGTAGTAGTAGTAGTAGTAGTAGTAGTAGTAGTAGTAGTAGTAGTAGTAAATCAGTAGTCTCAGTTGCACTTTAGTAACAGTAGGTATCAGTAGCAGCAGTTGGTATTGCAGTA
>NW_011347898.1:0-1776 GCF_000735185.1 Notothenia coriiceps
GGTGAGATATAGTTCAAAATGAGTTCTGCTGATTACAAGATCTGATTTATCTGAATATCCCTTCTTACTTCTAGAGATCTCACCAAGCTGATGTTCACTTGTTCTATTGGCAGATGTTTGGACTGGTTTCAAGTGGAAACAGCTGGATTTCATTATTGTTGAACTTGTTTTTGTTCCAGTGCAGATATAAAAACAGATCAAAACACACTCTGAAACATCTTCAGCAACTTGAAACTTCCCCTCCTCATTACTGACATTAACACCATGATCTTTTACATTACAAGATGTCTGACAGATGATGTTTACATATGCTAATGAGGCGTTATGTCACGCTACACAAACCGACACAGCTAGTGACATCAACTCCTGGATGTGAGTTATTCCCACTTCTCTGAAAGAAGGCATGAATATAGTCTCTTTATATTTCCTCGGTGCTTTAACAGACAATAGATAGGGAGACTGTGGCTCAGTGGGTAGTGTGCTAGTTAGTGCGCTGATATTCGAATCAGAGAGATAGCAGGTTCAAACCCCACTGCAGTCAGCATGTCGTTGTGTCCCTGAGACACTTCACCCCAAAGTGCTCCTGTGGGGATTGCCCACAGTATTGAGTACGGAAGTCTCTTTGGATAAAAGCTTCTAACGTGTAATGTGATGTAATGTGATATAGCTTTCAGTCCCCCAACAGGTGCTGGATGAGGAGCTCACGTTTGACATTTGAGAAATACATGAAAACACCCACAGTATTTTAAATATCTCCCAAAATATGTCTGCGTTTAGGAGGATTTACGAGCTCTGTGTGTTGAATGAATCAGCTGTTACTGTCCATCCTCGCTGAGTCTTGTTTGTTTGTTTACTTTTCCACATGATCCTATTCCCACATTTCCAACGCCTCAATCTGGTCTCCATGGAAACGAAGGTGTTGAATCCTGATGAGTGAACTCTCGGGTGTTTCCTTGAATGCAGAACACGTTATTGCTACATACTATTGAAATACTTAATGCATACCAGTCTCATGCAGATCTGCTGTGAGCTATGTAATAATCTCTTCTCCAATCAAACGATGAAAGGATCCTCTCTGTCCCCAGATCTAAACTAACGGACCATCTGTCAGCTTCCACTTGCAGCCAAGTGTCCTTCATTGAAAAGCAGCTTGTGATCAGCCCTAGTGAGCAGACATGCAGCTTGTGATCAGCCCTAGTGAGCAGACATGCAGCTTGTGATCAGCCCTAGTGAGCAGACATGCAGCTTGTGATCAGCCCTAGTGAGCAGACATGCAGCTTGTGATCAGCCCTAGTGAGCAGACATGCAGCTTGTGATCAGCCCTAGTGAGCAGACGTGCAGCTTGTGATCAGCCCTAGTGAGCAGACGTGCAGCTTGTGATCAGCCCTAGTGAGCAGACGTGCAGCTTGTGATCAGCCCTAGTGAGCAGACGTGCAGCTTGTGATCAGCCCTAGTGAGCAGACGTGCAGCTTGTGATCAGCCCTAGTGAGCAGACGTGCAGCTTGTGATCAGCCCTAGTGAGCAGACGTGCAGCTTGTGATCAGCCCTAGTGAGCAGACATGCAGCTTGTGATCAGTGAGCAGACATGCAGCTTGTGATCAGCCCTAGTGAGCAGACATGCAGCTTGTGATCAGCCCTAGTGAGCAGACATGCAGCTTGTGATCAGCCCTAGTGAGCAGACATGCAGCTTGTGATCAGCCCTAGTGAGCAGACGTGCAGCTTGTGATCAGCCCTAGTGAGCAGACGTGCAGCTTGTGATCAGCCCTAGTGAGCAGA
>NW_011347898.1:1832-2102 GCF_000735185.1 Notothenia coriiceps
GCAGCTTGTGATCAGCCCTAGTGAGCAGACATGCAGCTTGTGATCAGCCCTAGTGAGCAGACGTGCAGCTTGTGATCAGCCCGAGTGAGCAGACGTGCAGCTTGTGATCAGCCCTAGTGAGCAGACGTGCAGCTTGTGATCAGCCCTAGTGAGCAGACGTGCAGCTTGTGATCAGCCCTAGTGAGCAGACGTGCAGCTTGTGATCAGCCCTAGTGAGCAGACATGCAGCTTGTGATCAGCCCTAGTGAGCAGACGTGCAGCTTGTGATCA
>NW_011347898.1:2331-4219 GCF_000735185.1 Notothenia coriiceps
AACTCTGGATCAGTCTGAAGGAAACAGAGTGAGGAAACAAGTCATCACCTCGGGAGGATTGTTCCTTTGATGACAGAAACATTGAATCCTCATCACTTATTCCTCAAATACATTCTGTCACCTGTCTTCTAATCTCATGTTCACATCCTGAAGGTTTATTCTCTTACTAAATGATTCCTGAGCGACTCACTGCCAATCAGACTCTCCCTCCTCCTCCTATGTGTGTGTGTGTGTGTGTGTGTGTGTGTGTGTGTGTGTGTGTGTGTGTGTGTGTGTGTGTGTGTGTGTGTGTGGCCTAGCATTACTATACTTGTGGGGACCTAAATATGTTCACACAGTTAGGTGTGGGGACTGGCCTCCCTTATGGTCCCATAAGGGGAATCATTAATTTTAGGGTGAAGACTTGGTTAGGATTAGGTTAAGGGTTAGGGTTAGGGTTAGGCGTGTGTTGGTAATGGCTAAGGTTAGGATAAGTCTCCAGGAAATGCATGTAAGTCAATGTAATGTCCCCTGAAGTGATGAATACATGGTGTGTGTGTGTTTTATTTTCTGTCTGCAGAAGATAATAATGCAGGCTGCAGGAGGAGCTCTGCTATTGGCTAATCACCTCCTGCTGGCAGCCAATCACACGCTGTATCCGGGAGGAGCTTGTCATGTTTCAATACCGTACATCACAAACTACTCTTAAAGGAACATTTCTCCACAAAATCAACAATGCATATTTCTCCTTTCCCCTGCGCTTTCAAAATGTATTTAAAGATAATACAATGAGACATAAGCACTTCCGAAGGTGTGTCTCAGATCAAGGGAAGGTCCATGCATGCTTTTGCCGGCACTCAGCACAGTAAGAGACATGGTAAAAAAAAGAACAGCAAATAAAGAAAACATTTCAATACAATAACATTTCAAAGAATTAAATCTGTAGAAAAGAGAATAGAGTGTGAACATGACACATCGCATGTGTAGAGTGAATCTTCATTCAGTCTTTCTACACATCCCTTTTGATAGCGTGAGCGCCCCCTACAGGTCACAGGCAGTCACTGAGGCCACAAGAAGGATATTTACTGTGTGATTCCCTCGTGTTGTGGAACTAATGTCAAATGTGTACCACACAAACACAGCTGTCATAGTGACGTATTTCCAAAAAGTCATATTATAGAGTGTCGAAAAAATTAATAAGTCATTTTATAGTACGTTGAAATGTGATTTAAATGTGCTCCTAAATAAATAAGCACATTTAAATCTGCCTTCATGTCTGTGGTTTAACTGCTAACCTTCCATACAGATTACTACAGGTCTTTAGATTACTTAATGCACTTAACCATGTTTTATGTGCAGCGCTGTACACAAATGATCAAATAACTTTTCGAAGACACGTTGAGTGAAAGAATGTAAACAGAGGTTTTCATAAAGGTTTACTGTTGTTCAATTCATCAAGACTTTTCTCAGTTTTCTTCAGGAACAGTTAGTCATGTCATGTGATAACTAGAGAATGGAACTCTTGTGGAAATTGCGGTGTGAATGCGGAAAAGCTGACTTCTAATAGTCAAATTATGCTTCATGTTTCTGGGATGATGAGGACGGTTATGAATGTCCTTATTGAGCGGCACGTTTTGAAGCTCGAACGGAGATTCTGCAACGTAAAATGTGGGAGAAGAAGGCAATCAAAACAGATGGAGAGCATACAGTGTGTTGTGAATACTTCTCAGCATTCACACCGAACGCAGTGGGACCCCTCCCCTTATCAGAGGGTCTCAGCTGTTTCCAGTGGTGTAAAGATAGGAAAGAGTCCCGGCCTGGATCTGAAACGTCTGTCCCTGGATGTTTTGGGGGGGGATCTGTTCACTGATAGGCTGTGAGAGGAGGGGGGGTCCATGTTGGAGGGGGG
>NW_011347899.1:0-4167 GCF_000735185.1 Notothenia coriiceps
TTTGGTCTAAATTGACTACAGTTTTCCTTCTAATGTGATGAATAAAATAGGCTAGAATGTAAAAAAAAATTATTCACCAAAATAATTTTTTTTTGTAAAACTTGACTAAATAAGAGATGGATGAGGTTAACTACATTTCATTAAACAAACAAACAAGGGCATTTGCAGTAAGACTCAATTAAACAATAGCTGACCAAATTAACATTACTCCAGTATGAGGTAATTAACAGCATTTTAAGGGTGACAAATGACAGATTCCCCCATTTGCATACTTTTTATACATAATAACAGTCTCAGTCGACTTTGTACTCGCCCTTGAACTCTAAAAAGGTACTCCAGTTTGGCTTAATTAGTTTAATGAACCGTATAATTGCAGTGCAATTTTCCCTCTCACCTTTGAAAGCCCCATTTTCAAATAATTAATTCTAGATTTGTTTTGCATTTCCCATTGGCAAAAGTGTTAGAGAAAAGCAGCCAGGCTTATGCACTAATCTTTGTTTTGACAGGATGAAGCCAGATTTAGGGAAGTCTGGGTCTATCCAACCTCTTAGAAGCAAAGCCAGAACGGCAGTGATTTCCAACAAGATCCTTGTTAAGTGACAGTTTGACGTGCGCCTCTGAATACTCAAGCGACAAGAAACGATTAAAAAAAACAATTCACTCAAAGCATTGTCATTCATGTGCTTGCATTTCATTGCTCTCCTAAAGATGGCTTCTCAAAACTTGTCAACTGAAGTAACTTTTTTGTAAGACGAAAAACAAATTCTCCTTCAATTGGTCATTTTTTATAGTAAAATTAGCTCTTTTGTGAACCTAAAAACCAATCATCATTTCATATTTTGGAAATTCCTGGCAGCCTCCACTCCCTTTTCATGCGGATCGAAGGCATGGGTCTGTGATCAGGCATTGTCAGGCACATGTTGGCAGTTTGTATTGGATTTTTTTTTCTTGTTCCAACTGGATTAAAATGATCCATTATCAAGGATACATTGGGAGGATGAAATATCCCATGTTTATTCACAGGGGATGATGAATGGCTCCTATCATGGTCTCCTGTGTCAATCAGTCAGGTTGGCTCATTAGGTCAGCAGATTCTCAGCCACAAGGGAATGGTTATTCAAATCGCTAAAATATGCAGAGACAGTGAAAACACCTTTGCCATGAATAACAATAGCCTGAGAGCTTCCTGTGAGGAATACAGCCGCTGAGGTACACACAATATTAGAGATGGGGGTGAGAAGGCTTTGGCTAGCAGTAAATAAGAAGGCATCATGCATATTAAAATGATAGGAATAGGAACAAACACAACATCAGACATGTCAGTCATGTGTAAATGCAAACACATGCAAACACATATACCTTGGGGAAAAAAATCAAACAAGTAAACACCATTAAGTATTCTGTGTGGAGAGTACACTCTGTAAAATACTGCAAGATAACATATCGGTACATGGACTAAATATTTGTTCTAACTAATATTTCCATTATTTTGTATATAAAGCATACATTTTATGGACCTAATGCTACTGCTATGCAATGAATTTTGACACTTTAACTAATCTAAATTGAATAATTTTATATATTTTGGGGGGATAGGGTTTTTATATTAGGAGATACAAGCATGACACTCAGCCCAGTGAATAATGCCTTAATACTCTTTTTGTATTACAGGTTTTCTGAAATGTCATGTGAAAATAATTTAAAACATTTGATCTTTTAATGAGCAATATCTCCCTTCTATTGGCATTTATCTATCTGTTCATTTATACATTTAATACTTGTGCTGTGTTTTTGTCGTTTGATCTGTTTCTTTTCATTACTGGGGACAGTAAGTATTCAAAAAAAATATTCGACTGCGTTTTCTTATGGAGGAAAACTTTTTGTTTATTTGGCCACTTCTGACCCTAAATTGACCAGACTTCTTTCTGATGATTGATATGAATGCACCTAGTCCATGATCAGAGCGTTTTCCACAGTCTGCTATCCTTAGCAACGACCTGCTATTGAAAAAGAGCAGATTTAGAATGTTCTAAATGGACCAATAAGCATCGAGTATTCAACTTAGCCATGTAAAAATATGTTATAACCCTTTTCCTTGTGTTATGTGCCAAAGTCCTACCGCACTTTAAGCTGCATCCTGTGTTTGTTTGCCACACAAAAAATACATATAACTTAATATGCAAATAAGGCATTATCCTATGCAACATGTGCTAATTAGCATACATTTCTGGAACGTTGGATAAAAGCAGGTTTGAAATTCTTGATCCATTTCACTGGCCTGCTCTGCAGTCCGTCTTTCCTCCTCGGTCAGCATCCTCCTGTGCATGCATGCCTGTGTGTCCGTGCTATTTTGTTGGCTCGGGAGCTAGCGAGCTAATGTCTTGCAGACATTTGAACAGTGGGAGCTTCTCTCCAGCTGCCTTCCTGCGCGTTCAGAGCAAGCCATGCCTCGAGCTCTGCCTGTAGAAAGTATGTGTCCTTCACTGATCTCTCTATCTCTTTCCTTCTCCAACACATTCTCTCACTTACACTTTCTTTCACATGCTGCATTTCTACCTCCCTCCCTCCCTCCTTCCTCTGCAGATATCTGGGTTGCATTCAGGAACCAGCCAGTCACAGAGAGCACCAGTAGGGAGGGAGGGGAGAGACGGTAAACTCTGACTATGTGCCAGCACTGTTATTTTCTTCATCACAGAACCCGCCTTGACACAAATAATAGAATGCACTGGCAGTCTTTCAGAAAGACAGCGAGGGGAAAGTGGGCCTCTGCCAACCCTAGGCTATGCAAATCCACCCGCAGCCTTCAGAGTTTAGAAATCTAATGATCAGACATAGTGCTTTCAATACTCAAATCTCCAACTTTTTTCCTCATTTCCTCTCTATACTCCTCGCTACTCTTTGCCATTTCCCCCCTCAGCTCTGTCTCTGCCTGTGCCATCTGGTGCCGATGCCCAAGAGATGGACTCGGCTCTGGTTTTTTCAACCGGGGGGCTTAGAGTGGGAGCCTGGCACCGCGGCGGCTGATTCCGGAATAATCTACTCATTTTGCCTCTGATGGGGTACCGTGGCCACTCGAGCATGTGCCTGCAATTAAGCGTCGTGTTAACTAAAAACTGCAATTTGCGAAGGCAAGCATGGAGGTGCACTTCAGTAGAACAAAGCAAATTGAAGCGGTGGAGGAGTAATGGTGTGGGCTCATGTGGATAAAACCAATACATCTAGTTTTGATTGAATATTTTTTTTTCTTCGCGGGACAAAGTGGATCTAAAATTGGAAATGCTGTTATATCAATAATACAGCAAAAACTTTAGAAACTCCTAGAATTTGTGATGTGGATTCTATACCTTGTTATGTTTGGAACCCATCGGTTGACAGTCTTTTTTAAAGGGGCCCTATTATGCTATTCAGGGTTTTACCGTTCCTGTAGTGTGTTATATAGGTTTTGGTGCATGTAAATGGTCTGAAAATACCAAAGTTCCTACAGAGAGAGTTCCCTCCCCCCCTGCCTGAAACGCCTGTATTGGACTCCTTTATTAACTTCCGTAACATATTGACATCACTAATTAACACTCATGCTTCTAATCGTAAGCGCTCCAACACATTGTACGTGATAGGCTGAGCTCTTGACATCAGAGAGATCAACAGAAGAAGACAAACAGGAAGTAAACACTAAAGAGAACAAAGTACGCCGTAAAACTATATTTAATCAATATCTTGTTGTAAGTCATTGGTTTATTTAGTATGTGGCCGTGTAATAAGCATGTAATTACTTATTTTCAGTGTTGGGACTAACGCGTTACAAACTAACGCGTTACTGTAACGCAACTACCTTTTGCGGTAGATAATAACTAATAACGTTACTAGTTACCTATTCCCATTCAGTAACGCCGTTATAGTTACTGTGATTGAAATGGGTGCGTTACTGCGTTACATTATGTGATCCAACTGAAATGAAAGCTTTAGCGCAAGTTCAATAAGGAAGACCTAACAATGAGTCACTTACACGTCACTCTATTGCTCTCTCCCCCCTCATTAAACATGTGGGCGTCACCCCTCAGCAGCCAATTGCTGCACACGTTAAAATCCTTAAAATGCCTGCTCTTCCTTCCTGTCAGTTGTCATTTCAGGTGACCACACGCAATGGTAGTACTACATACTCCTACTCGC
>NW_011347900.1:0-2788 GCF_000735185.1 Notothenia coriiceps
TCAATTTAAAAGATAATTTTACAAGTCAAAAAAATTAAAATGTGTCGTAAAACTGTGAAGTAACAATTTTTTTTTTTGTGTGAAACCGCTCAATGAACTACATCTCCCATCTCACACCACACACCAAGACGGCCGTCACGTTGGCATATTTCACTTCTTTCTTTCAGAATGAGGCGGAAAGTATTAAAAGACGTGAAAATCACTCCAAGTCTGGGCATGTTGAGAGCTGTACATACACACAAGGGGAGTTAGTCGGTTCCATAAGAGCCAGCATGCGGGACCGGGATTCTGGGATTTGTAGTCTTTCTAGTTGCGTATTTTTCATAGTCTTATATTTCAACAGTTTTATGACAAACTGTGACTTTTTTGACATGGAAATGATTTTTTAAATTTACAAACATCATGTGTAATTCGTGGCACAATTCAAACAGGATCAAAAGATAATCTTTCTCTCTCCATTGACTTCAATACATAATTTTTCAGAAATAAGGTCCCATGGATCGGAAGTAGATGGGCGGGACTTCGCCTCTCTATTGAGGTTTGTAGGTAAAATAAATAAATGTATAATTAAAAAGACCTTCACAGAGCGGTGGATTTACAGAACAAAAACTCACAAATGAATGATTAAAAGAGTCAGATAAGTTGTGTTCTTTTTGTTGCAAGTTTCCTAAAAGACAGGAAAACCATCCAAGAACGACAACACCTATATATTTGAGTTGTGTAGTTTTATCCCCTGTTTTCACTTTTAAACCCTATGAAGTTGCCAGTCCTCCTGCAGATCAATAAGGGTCTCTGATGGGAGAGAGAAATGCTTTGCTCGGCTGCACAGACATTATAATGCAGGTCTCTAAAGTCTCCTCTCATTCAGATCCATCTCACTGCTCCATGTCCAATTCCAGTCCGAAGATGCTCCTAAGATGCAGGAGCCATCGAGCTGTGAGGGGGGAAATACAACGGGCAGATTTTCAGTTTAACGGACACGATGCGGAGCGTTTTCTGTTCGTTTACATCCAGCAGGAGTGAGGATATTCATCAGATAAATCACTTCCTCCACGCTGTTTGTGTTCAGCCTGAGAGGACAGGAGAAACATCTACGAAGAAGATCATTGATATCACGCCTGGAATGCTGCACAGCTGCTTATAGTTTAGCACGAGTTTAAATCATAGACTGTATATATAAAGGTTTAAATACGGTATTTGTGAAGATAAACATGAGTTTTATAAATTCAAAAAGTCAACATTTATTTAAAAATAGCTCCCAGCATGTTTTATTTAACCAGATATTCTGCTTTAAATCATATTTGTTGTTTTCGGAGATGCCTCAAAGCATTGCTTAGTTCGTCTCAATACTTCCTTAAAAACCAATAAACAAATAGCATTTGGAGACGGACGATGAACTCAAAGTCGTTCTTTTCCACCTTTGGTTTGTTCGTGCGCTTTTTGTCTTATTGTGGAAACGGCATGGATGCTATAAAGGAAGTTGTGTTTTCCTATAATGCTCCGATTATTACAAGTATTTACGTCACAACGAAGAGCAAAAGCAACGGATCAGCTGATCAACTTTTTTGCCTACTTTCCGAGTTGTTCTGATTATAGGGTGCGTGTTTCTCGGATTGAATCCAGAACAAATGATCTATCTTGCTATTTTAAGAAAAGTGAAATGTAGTTGTGTATTTTCTCCGTGATTCGGATGCTTTCCAAATTGTTAAGAGTTCTTCCTTGTGCAATGCTTCACTCTTCCACCAAGTTTTATGGAAATGAGGTAGTTTTTCTGTAACCCTGCTGAAAACAGAACTTCCTGTGCCGATAACCCTCAGAAGAAGCCTCTTCATCTACAGTATTGTAAATAGTCTTAGTGTGGTGGGAATTCCTCACTCAATCAACTTCTGGTAAGACAAGAACAAATACACAAGCTTAAACCAAAGTTGTGTTGTTTAATAAAGAGTTATAGCCTTTAACAGAATCTATTTCCAGCTGGAAGGACAGGTACTGATGCAGCTCAAGAATCTCACCAAGTGACCCAGACAAGCACTGACTGTGTGCAGGGAAGAGAGCAGCAGGTGGGAAGGGGAACAGCCCATGAAATACTACCTGACAGCGTATTGAAGATTGGTGGCTACCCAGGTGTTACACACGGTCCCAGTGGCACCTTCTGTCTGTTGGATGCTGACACAATGAAGCCAGTCTGTGTTTGAAGGTGGGAAGAAGCTTGGGAGTGATGTAGCTTACATCAAACTGAAACTGGGAAAAACCCAGAGAAGGAAGTTTATATACTTAAATGAGACTTAATGATACATTTACTACAAACTAGCTTTTGTCCACTTGAAGAACACACCATGTTCTTCGTTGTTAATTAAAACCAGAGCCGGTGCAGATAAAGTCCTGAAGTACACTCCCAAGATAGAGACATTAACATTCCCCGCTGCAGAGGGTCTGTTTCCTGTGGACCTTCCCAGAGGCTGGGATGAGTCCTGGAGGCGTCGTCAGGACCTGAAGACGGATCACAAAGAGGCTTTTCTCCCCTCGGATGTTCCCCTGTGAGACTCACTCTGCTTGTCAGGACTTTTGGGCGGAAGCTCAGTTTCTGTTTGCCAGGAATTTTCTATGTGTCTGTGTTTGTGTAGGAGTGTGTGAGGCCGGCAGATTTATCCCTGTGAGGTTGACATCCGGATTAAAATCAGTTCCTCTGTGCAGGAAGTTATGGTAAAGACTCCATATCCTCCCCAAAGTGTAAAGAAAGACAAACAGGGATGTATTTGTTCTGCGGCTGCATCAAGGAGTCCTGCAG
>NW_011347901.1:0-2059 GCF_000735185.1 Notothenia coriiceps
CAGCTTAACGGGAGACTTCGGGACCGGTTTGGCGTCGTTTTCCTCGGGGTCTTTTTTGTGCAGAATCGTGGCGTTTCGGGGTGAATTCTGCAGCGCGATGGCAGCGGCTCCGACCTGAGACATCAGAGGGTCGGACTGAGTCAGGAGGTCGTGGCTCTGAAGGTCCTGAAGAGAGGGATAGGAGACAAAAACAAGAAAGTGTCAACAAATCATCATTTCCCCCATTCACACTATCTCTTATGAAAAGGCTCTAACTTCTCATCTCAAGTCTTTCCTACCAGGGTATAAAGAGTCTGAGCGTTGCAGACCGAAGAGAACCAGGTCTGTTTGTTCTCCTGGATCGTCTGCATGGGGGCCGTCCTCAGGGCGATGCACGGAGGCGTGAAGAGGCCGAGGGCGGAGGGACTACTTTCTGCGCCGCTGAAGCTGAAAACTGAGCACGAATCGGCCTCTTCTTCCTCGTTTGGCTGCCGCGCCGCCACGTTGTCCAGCAGGTTTTCTGACACCATGTCGTTCAGGTTAAGTTCTGAGAGGGTGGAGGGAGAGATGCTGCTGGAGGAGGACGAGAACAGCATGGGGGACAGAGGAGAGTTCGTACCCTCCTCCAAACCCTCGTCTAGCTCCAGGTTGGCGAGAATTGGCGACAAACGTCCGCTGAGCGTTGAGGCGTTTGAGTTTGTTCGAGAGCGGAAGTCGGTCCAAGCGTCGAGTTCTTCGCTGCTTCGGGAGGCGGGACTTCCTGTCCACTTCAAGTTACTCTCGGATCCAACTTCCTGCGGAGACACCTGAAGGCACACAATGTACACAAGATCTGTCAAAGTCAATTCACTTTATTGCCAATCTTTCAGTTTGTGTGTATTTCTTTTTTTTTTTACCTAACTTAACTTTTTAATACTATTTTATTTCTATTTCAGAAATATTTTGGATTATTTCTTTCTTGTGTTTCTCTTATGTACATTGCCTTGTTTTTTATGCTGCTGCAACGCAAACAATTCCCTCTCTCTCTCTCTCTCTCTCTCTCTCTCTCTCTCTCTATACTGCTATATTTTCTATTATTTTTAATATTTTGTAATGTTATTATAGTTTTCTTAAAATAGTTTTCTATCTGTGTTTTTAATTTGTTTTATTTTATGTATGCTCCACGACACCAAGTCAAATTCCTCGTACGTGTCAACCTACCTGGAGACGTTTTCCTTCCATCCTTATGGTTTGAATGTTTGTCTAACTAATATAAGGATTAGAGTCAACTCTAAGCTATTTATTTCCGTGAGTCACACTACGCTTTAAAAGATGTTCATTTAAGACTCACTTATTTGCTGTCGGGTATGACGTGCATGTCTTTATAAGAGAGAGAGATAAGATAAGAAGTACTTTATTGATCCACATGTGGGACATGTTTTTGTTGCAGCAGCATAAAAACACAAGGCATTGCACAATACAAATTAAAAGACAAAAACATGTTGAATTTACAAATGAACAACAACAAGATATGTCTTAATGTCTAAATATGAAAGGACAATGGGACACAGCTGATTGTGATTAGACGGGAAGTGGTATAGTCTTTTCACCGTGCACGGAGAACTCTTAGTTTCTTTCAAGCGAGGAAGTTTGTCTTCATGTTTGTACGCCGCCTGGATTTAATTAATACATTTGATTTGATTCTACGCTACACTACAAAAACTCTAAATCTTGCCCAGTATATGCGTCTAATATCTCGTCAGAATATGTCTCTACACCAGAGGCCTGTAATAAGAAGCCGGATTTTCGCTTAGCGGGCTAACTTCAGGGAAAACTCGGGGTTTCCGGTCCTACGACGCTGGTTCTCTTCTTAGCGGGCTAGATCTCCATGGTAACTGATGCTGAGCGGCTAGCCCAGGGAAGGGGGGTGCTGAGGGCGCTGCAGCACCCCCTAGCGGCAGGCAGGCGGCGCGGAGCTCCCCTGTCTGCACATTTATTTTATTTTTATTTTATATATATTTCTAGTGTTTAGTCATCAAAACAGTGATACTTGATTCTTAAAATGGCAGTTTTATATTGACATTTACTGCAGTTTCAACAG
>NW_011347902.1:0-2634 GCF_000735185.1 Notothenia coriiceps
AAAATGTTTTAGATCTTTGAGTTCATCTCATGAAAAATGGGAGCAAAAACAAAAGTGTTGCATTTATATTTTTGTTCAGTGTAGCTAGATCAGGACCAAAGGAGAGGGGGTCTTTGTTCCTGAAACTTTCGGAATCTCTTAACACAGAGTTGATGTCACGTTGATGTATGAAATACATAAAGTGGATTTTGCATAATAGGGGACTGTAGTGGCACCAAAGGTTTCCTTTTGCCACTATAGAGCGGGGTTGACGACACGCAATCCAAAGCAATAAGCGGCCGAAGGTTTTCAGTCAAAAAATTTAATTTATTAAGAAAAAAGTATTGACTTAAATAATCTCAAAATAACAAATCTAAATCAATATTTCGGCGATATGCTTTCCTATATAAACTATACTTTGCAGTCCAATTTGCAACACTAATCTCTGTTTACAATTTGCGGTCAAAAAACTGTTCCGCTCCCCGTCTCATCATGTCTCAGAGCACCACGGCTGTCCTCAATTACCTCACTTAAATAAACACTGGAAGGTACAAGGAAACAGATCATATTTACGATTTAAAATTAACAATCATTTCATCAAAGATATTCACCATGGCAATATAAATCATTTCCCATCATTAATTCATTTATCAAATTATGAATCTAAATAATAACTTTGACTTCATTGTGGCTCTAACAGGGACCTTTAAATAATACAGTGTATTGAAACGAGCTTGCAGGGCAGCCAATGATCAAGCTTTTCATGGCACTCGGTATTCTCTGGGGGACAAGTCAACTCTCAGACGCACAGCCATTTTGGTGAGATGGGTTTTTAAAAGTTGTCACAGGACGGGCTTGTTCTAACCAGTTTACCCTACTGCAAATCTTACACTATAAACAGATGTGTTTTGATTTATACCAGCTGTGTCCAAACTTGTCATGTGCCAAATGGACTCAAATGTGTATCGCCATGGGCATGAGATTTTCATGTAAGGGTCAACCTTAATGATAGACTTTAAGAACTGCTGACGAAGCGTTATTCATCAGATGAGATCAAATGACATCACCCAGTATTCACTCACCTTTAACACCCAGCTGTCAGTCACTATCACTCGGGCTCCAGGGGCCCCTGTAGCAAACTTGTCGATGCGTCTGAACTCATCGTTGACGCTGGTTGCCACGGAGCCCCAGCTGGAGTGAGGAGGCTGTATGTGGGACTGCAGGGCACGGCTGATTGGATGGTTGTGCCAGCGACGACGGGACCAGTAGATGACGAGCGTCCAACTGGTCAACTGGAGGCAGAGGGAGAGCAGGAGGAAGGCTCTCCAGCTGTCACTCACCTGTTCAAACACAACACATCTGAGACCAAAGTTGCGGTCGGATAATCCAAAAATCAGCTCCTATCGTCTATCCCTATCGTCTATTCCTTGACCTCTGAGTGAAACGTCACGGGGTTAAGGGATAGTGGATAGGAGAATTCAAAAGGACTTAGAAGAAGAGACTGCTTTACTTTAGAGCAGTGGTTCTCAACCTTTTTACACCAAGTACCACCTGAGAAAATAGTTGGCTCTCCGAGTACCACCCGACCAATGTTAAAATACTGTCAATGCACAGTTCATGCAGGACTCTGAGGCAAATGTATTCATAATAACATTATTTATTGTCAGCCACAGCTACATGTACAAAGGGTTCTCTCTCTCTCTGTCTCTTCACTCACACACCACAAGTGAGAATATAAAGAACAAAATAATAACTTATTCTCACACAACAAATGTCAACTGTACACACATGTCATTTCCTGGACCTATACCAAAGTATACAGAAAATGTCCTATTGGGAATTCAGTTCCAATAATAATGAAGCCTCCAGGAGCAGATGAGCCTAAGGGCTAATAGCTCATCTTCAGTCTGCTGATGTTTGCTATTGCCATTTCTGTGGTGGCAAAGTAAAAAAGAAAAGAAAAAACATTAAAAAAAAGATAACAATTAAGGACAAGTGTGTGCTTTTTCAGCTTTTGACCTCTCCATCCTTTGAGCAAATGCCTTCTTCCTGAGTCACTTCTCTCCTCCATCACAGCAGCTGTGCATATCACTTTTGCGTTGCTGGCGGAGCCTACGCTTGTGCTCGGTTGATGACTGTCCTCCTCCTCATTCACTTGTTCACTTTCGCTGGTAATATTCTCCTCTGTACCTCTCTTCCGAATACCTCCCGTTTTGAGCCACGTTTTTAACATCATTCAGCTTTCTTCTTTCTTTAGCTTGCTTGCAACGTTCGCTAATCGTTCACGGGTAGTATGGTCGTCATTAGCAACGCCAGAAATAAAAAAAAAAATGTTTTCGTTTCTAAATCTAAAAATAACAATAGCCTATTAGAACTAATTTAAACCACAGTTTCAATTATCTCAAGCTTATTTTCATTCGTTGTAGTATTTTGATAGTATGATTTATTTTGTAATTAATGTTATTCAATCAAGCCTCAAACTGATGGCACTTGTCCCTATAGCCTGTTTTAAATTGAAGTTGTCTGAGGTCCTTACCATCAGCTGCTGTTGCAGTAATAAGTGGTGTACCTTAATGCCCCAAATATGCACGATGTAGTGACTGCTTTTCGTCTTTTTGTTTACTTAGTTGTGTGTCCTGTATTTTATATGTCTGT
>NW_011347903.1:0-3080 GCF_000735185.1 Notothenia coriiceps
CGGTTATTACCCGTCCCCTTGTGTGTTATGAAGGTTTTTATGCATGTAAACGGTCTGCAGAGTCACAAACCCTCAAAGTACACCCTGTAAAACTCTAACACAGAAAAGACCTGTCTATGCTGCCCCAGAACGCCTCGTTGGAGATTCCTCTTTTTCCATTGTTTACTTCTTGGGTATAGTGACGTATTTCGGAGATAGTGACGTAACGTAACGGCTCTGCATATTGGTCCATTTGGTCCGCGGAGCCGTTACGTTTGGACCATTCTGTGGAGTTCCTCACACACACACTCGGCGGGACGTTGCGAGGCTCGCTGCTGCAAGGAGCGGGACACTGTGAGCTGGCTCACTGGTGTGGGGTCGGCGAGACACCACGGAACTCAGCCTGGGCACACACACAAACTCCCAGCCAGGCTGCGGGTGTGTGTGTGTTTCGGGCTGGGTTTCGCTGTGTCTCGCTGTCTCGCAGACGGCCACTGGGCTCACAGGGAGGGGGGGGCAGGAGCTCCATCAAGCCGTTTAGACAGAGAATGAATACACATACTATACAGAGATGCTGTAAGAGAAACCAATGTGAGTTTGGAAAATTGCACAATATAAATGTATTTTAGTAGACCTCAACAATGGAATTATGATCAGTAGAAATGGCCATGACATGGGACCTTTAAATATAAACAAACTATTTTGCACCAGTATGTGATCGAGTAACCTGAGTCATAGTGTTGTATATAATATACTTACTTCTATAGTTACAAAAAAATGTTTGTCTCTTGTTTACAGTTTTCTGTATTATATGGAGTCTGACTGGTGGCCATTAGTTTACTGTATCAGTGCGATAGATGGACTTTTATCTTGATGAAAAAGTTGAAAAAGAATAACCAGTCCAATTACAGCAGTGTAATGAAACGTATCCCACTTGCTTTAAAAAAGATGAGTTTTCTTGTCGACTGTTGATTCATTACAGTGAAAATAGGTTTGATGAGTGGGGAATCAACATGGGAGAAATCTTGTTGGAACCTCAGTGCCACATGACTGATGCTGGCTGTTGACTCGCCCCCCCCTGGGCCAATCAGTGTGATCTTTAAAAGCAGTACTGCTGCTGCGAGAGGCGTCTTTTTGGAAAGTATCCTTAAAACCCAGTCACTAGTGTGTGAACTATTGCACTAATCAGATTAGGCTGTTGTTCACTGGTTGGTTTGTGAGGATTGGAAAGCTCATTTTGCAATAAAGGGGAATGGGAATTATTGAGTGTGTTTGCACTCATTTGTGAATGCGTGTGCAGTAATTATGTAAATTAGCACCTGCACCGCCTTAAATAGGCCTATTAAGCAAACATTATCCAGAGTTGTGGCAGGATAAAGTGGAAATGAGGGGGAAAAGGAAACATGATAAATGGATTCAGATGAAGGAGGTAGATATTATGCACAAGCGGAGTGACAGACTGCAAACTTAACACTCAGGGAGCGAGTGAGTTATTTACAACCTGCAATATACGTCAGTGGAAACTGGAGGAGAGGGGAACAAAGTAAGGGATGAGGTGAAGAGGAGATGAGGTGTAAAACAGAGACAGCGAGGAAAAGATAAAAACAGGCGAGGCAGGAAATGACTTAAGTGGAGGGGAGGTAAAAATAAGGGTAATGGGCAAAGAGGGCGGTCATTAAAATTCTTCTCCACAACCTCTCCAATGTTTTGATATGTGTGTGATGAGTGTGGGATTGTGTGTGTGCGCCCAGGTAGTGCTATTTGTGTTGTCATTATTGCTATTACTGCCTGCCAGACACTGAACAAAATATGATCTGTCCGCTCTGCACTCTTTATTTATATTCTCCTCTCCATCATCTCATCCTCCGCCTTTCTTTCTGTTCACTGTCTTTATGACCTTCATATTCAATGTTCACGATTCCCCTCCCTCTCGTTCCATCTCTCACTCTCAGGCTCTTTCTCTCGCCTCTTTCTCTGACAAGCGACAGAAGCATGTACCGAGGATATTCTGCAGATAGATTTCCTGCATGTGATCAAAGTCACATTAGCCAGGCTCTACTGGGACATTTGTGTTGTTCTTTTTAATTGAGCACAAGAGCTTCATTGAAGAATTCTGGAGCACTAACTAGAAATTAGAGTAACTTAATGGGAGCTCTGTTACGCTGTTTTTTGTCTAAAACATACAGTGAATGTATATACAGGAGCCAACATTATATTAGCTTCAGTGTAGGCTAATATATGTTTTTTCCATACTTCATTTTACCCTCTTCACTTCAGTTTTTTCTTCGCTGTGGTTGTTTTTCAAGTAAACATTTTTGCAATCATTTCAAGATTTCTGAAATCAATTTTTGTTTGTTGTTTCAGCTTTGGGACTGTTAGTGTTGCCTCTTTTTGCATATTGGTTTCATTCATGGCTTTGTGTTTGTTTTTGTGTAGGGGGGGATAAACAGTTTGGCTGAGTTATTTAATGAAAATAAAAAATATTCGTCATATCAAATGTCTGCAAAAACGGGTAACCGAGCTTCTATGAAGGTTTATAGCCTAATACTCATTTATCTATATCATGACTTTTTAATAGTTTTCTCTGTACCTTTTAGGAATTGAATGGGAGTAAATAAAAAGGAGAAAGGCAGAAATAATTTAGGGAGTTGGAAAGGGAAAAAAAAGACGTATACACATTGTGGTTATATTGTGCTGTCACTGTGTATTACTGGAAGGTCACCTCTGCAGCCACATGTTACTATCTGCCCATCATATCTCATCATGTTAAGCCTGTCCATGTGTCTATTCTCACAAAGCTTTTTATACCAATTTGACCGGGACACGGGGCAACCAAAATCCACACATGCAGCATGCACACATTCACACACACGTGTAAATATTCGGGTGCCTGAGTGGTCTGCATGTTGGGGGAGTCAAATAACAAGTTCTCCCCTCCTCTGGTCTACTCTGCTCCCCTTCTTTTCTCCTCTGCCTACTGGTCTGGGGCAAGCTTGCGAGAGTGTGTGTGTGTGTGTGTGTGTGTGTGTGTGTGTGTGTGTGTGTGTGTGTGTGTGTGTGTGTGTGTGTGTGTGTGTGTGTGTGTGTGTGTGTGTGAACTT
>NW_011347904.1:0-2853 GCF_000735185.1 Notothenia coriiceps
ACACACACACACACACACACACACACACACACACACACACACACACACACACACACACACACACACACACACACACACACACACACACACACACACACACACCTTTCTGGTCTAATGTAAACCCACGCTGCAGCCAGAAAGATTCATTATGGTCCGCCTTAATCAATTTTCAACCTCATGGCACATGAAAGCAGTGTTAGTCTGGAGCCGGGTGGATTTAATTAAGGGGGTTCACTAGATCTGTATCTGAGAGACAGGCATTGAAATCTGTTGAAACCCAGATTACAGATAACGCTGTTTCCTTTACGTCATGCCGCCACTTGAAGGAACATTATTTGACATATTTGAATGCCATGACGGGCACAAGTAGATTGCTAATGCAGAGTTATAGATCAAGGATTAGATATGGAGGGATGGAAATTAGACACACTAAATTGTTTTCTGGATTTCTTCCGTTTAGTTTTGCCACGACATTTGGGGTTAATTAGTTTTGAGAGTTGTTGCCGTGTCATGCTATGTAAGAGTAGTTGAGGATCGTCTTGATTCAAACAACAAGCTAAGGTGATTTCAGTTCCTAATTGGCTAAATGTATTAAGTATGATGCTTCTATTTTTTCCGTGCTGTGATACGACGTGACGAATGGCGCTGTCAGATACATAAAAGTAAGCCAAATGAATTCATCACGGGAGGATAAAGGCATTTGGCTGTGTGTGTGTTATCGTTCAGGATGTTTCATCAGTCTGACTGCACAGCACTTGGCTTCACTTCCATTGGGTGATTCCCAGTTAGTATACACTAAAGACTACTGATGCGTTCAAGGATTAATACAAGAGGAGGCAGCCGCGGAGCATCTGTTGCTGTTATGGTGCAGCGCTGTGATTCCTGTGATTGGCCTCATCTGATAGGTTAGGAAAGGAGAGGAAAGGTGTGACCGCTGATAACGGGGATCGTTGATTGTTCGAGGGCTTCCACGCTCACGGCTGGCCGAGTTTGGAGATGGATATCGGAGGAATGTGTTTGGCAGTTTCACCGAGCAGCTCAGGCAATTAGCCGAAGGAAAAGTCTGAGACCCTGCTGCGATTAATGACCTCACTTAGACGTCATCCAGGCCAGACAAGGATTTTAGATTTGTGACACATGCAAGGACACTGTTACATATAACACATACTCATATTTAAATTGTTTGCCTGCCTTTCAAGTACGTACTATATGTTATTGACGGGTTTGAATCTGTTGTTTTGGATAAATTCAGGACAGAGAACCCAATTGTAATAATGGCATAGTTCAACTCTTAGGGGAATCTCTTTCAATTAAAACATAATTCTATGATTGCATTATAATTGTTCACATATGCAGTACACTCCTTCTTTAGCGGTCGTACCCACACAGTGAGCAAGGGACAACATTCAAATCTGTTGAAAACAACAATGTAACTTTTATGTTTGCAAGCATCTTAAAGTTTAAATGGAAATGCATTGCCCTAACTATTTCAAAATTAAAAAATACACTTGCTTCTAAATGCTATTGTGGAATAACGTTTGACCTTTACAGTATATATGTATTATTTATGCTCTAAGGGCTTCCTTAGTTTCTGTCTCATTCAGTTTAAATCTATAGAACATCATACATCGTAATGTATCTGAGACACATGGATGTGTAAAGCAGCTGTAACTCTCTCAGGTCACACACATAACCCTCTCTCACTCCGAGTCATCCACAGCTTCCACTTTTAGCCGAAAAGGGATCGAACCTTAATCCCAAAGCATCAGGGTTGCCATGGAGACCGTGCAATGCTCGACTTCCTTCCTTTCCTCTTCCTCTTCCAGGGGGGAAAGGAAGGAAGTCGAGCATTGCACGGTCTCCATGGCAATCCTGATGCTTTGGGATTAAGGTTTGATCGCTTTTCGGCTAAAAGTGCCAGCTGAAGGATGTTAGGGAAGTTGGGTGGTTGCCAGCAGACATCAAAGACCCTTCCTCAGATTTATCCATCTGTCCTGGCCTCTGCTCCCCAGCCGATGACAGTCAGAAGAGCACACGATGCTGCAGCACTGATACACCCCTGACCATGCCTCCAACATAAAAAGTTGTTTTACGTTCAGCCCCTGCAGGAAGTGGTGAGCATCAGATTACTCGTCAACATTTTCTCCGCAGAGCATCAATCACTACAGTAAACTGTTCTATACATGGCTTTACCATTTCATACACCATTATCCAATTTCTTTGTCTGCAAACAGTCAAACGTGTCTTCGAGGGTTGAATATATCAGTCAGCATCGCCCACCATATATATATTCATCTGAGGAGGAGATGGACTTCTGTTTTCCCGCTCTGACAAGTGGAGGAGTTCATGCCGTCCAGAGGCTGTCTGTGGAGGATTGCTAAATAAGGCCAAAGACTTGACTCTTGATAAATATTTCATGAGGCTCAGTATTTGGTTTTATCGTGTGCTTGTAAAGAAAGTCATATCCTCTTCTCAGGAATGTCCACGATGAGACAAAAGTTCAGATTCCTGCATGCAGCCTCGCTCCAGAGTCCATGCTTTCTGCACTTCAACCTGACCTTATTAAACACGGACTCGAACCTGACCTTTTATAACACATTTGAAAACATCCAAACGTAACTGATCCACTGTAGGCTAAACACGTGTTCGGTGATGCTCTGCGGAGGGAAAGTAGATCTGATGCTCATCACTTCCTGCGGGGGCTCAACGTAAAGAAATACGCTTCATTGTGGAGGCATGGACTTGAACCTGACCTTATTGAAGAAATAGGATAACAGCCAGGTCTATTATAACTCTTACTATAACTTTTATACACATTATAATTAGGGCCGGGACTCGATTAAAAAAAAAAAT
>NW_011347905.1:0-2738 GCF_000735185.1 Notothenia coriiceps
CACTTACTGTACCTCTCCTCGCTCCCTCTCTCTCACACACACACACACACACACACACACACACACACACACACACACACACACACACACACACACACACACTCTCTCTCTCTCTCTGAGCTCATGGATCAGATCCCTGCTAAACATTTTGTTTGGATCTCAGCCCAGCCCTGCACACTGCTTCCAATTATCTTTCTACCTCCCTCTTTCTCTCTCTCACAAACACACACACACACACACACACACACACACACACACACACACACACACACACACACACACACACAGTGTGTTTAGGGGAAGCTCGTCCTCTCTTCTCCTCAGAGGGGAGGTTTTTAGGGAGTGTTTTCTGCGATGCAGTTTCTGGAGTAGTTCTTATCGGCCGCTCGCCTCACGATGCAGCAGCCGGGCTTCTTCTCCAGCTTTCTGAGTCTCACCCTCTTCCTCTTCCTCCTCCTCCTCCTCCTCTCTGCAGCTGACGGACAGGCGGCGGTGGAGAGGATCCAGGTGATGTTCACGCCCACCGTCTGTAAGGTGCGCTGCAGCCAGGACCGCTGCGTCAACTTCTGTGAGAGGAGCAACCTGACCACGCTGTACAACGACGGGGCGGAGGGGCGCAGGGACGGAGCCCCCGCCCCGGGGTTCAGAGTCTGTGAGTTCAACATTCCCCTGTTCTGATCATACTGTGTCCTGTGGGGCGGGCATTACGTCTTAAACCCTGCAAGATGCAACTCTGTTCTGTTGCAGGGGAGACACTACAGGCAAACACTGGACATGTGCATTCTGCATTTTCAGCGTTCTGATTGGATATCAAGTCCACAGATAGACTGTGTCCTGTGGGGCATACTGTCTGAAACCCTGCAAGATGGAACCCTCTGTTCTCTCAGAAGTCAGCAACATGTTTCCTTTCATGCAGCTCATGCTCACTTCTTTCATGCATTTCTTTTCATGAACTCGTCCATTTTGAAGTATATTTGTATTGGACACGGATATATTGAGTTTGGTGAATAATTGTTTTAATCCTGCACGATCCCTCTGTCCTGTCCCAGGTGAGACTCTGCAGGTTAAAACACTGCATTCTGTGCAGTTCCAAGCATTTATTTGATGCACTCGTCCAATTTTAGACTTATTTTGATTCTATATCAAGAACACAGATATATTGTGTTCTGTGTGTCGTGCGTTATAACGTCTTAAACTCTGTCCTGTTGAAGGTGAGACTCTGCAGGTCACTGTCCTGCCCTCCATGCTGAGGCTAGTCCTCTTCCTGAGTTGGATGTGTCGAGCAGAGGAAATGAGTCAGGAGTCATATTAGGGTTTCGTGCACATCATGTTGTAATCCTGCAGGATGAACCTTTGACCTCTGTCTGTCAGAGGTCAGAGGTCACAGGTAAAAACACTAAAAGTACATTTGGTGCATTTTGGTGCATTTCTTTCATGCACTACTCGGCTCATTCTGATTGGGAATCATGTAGACGGACGTTTTGTTTTGGGTGTTTTAATGTTTTGAAATCCTGCAAGATGCGAACCCTGACCTCTGTCCTGCTAAAGGTCAGAGGTCAGACTCTACAGGTAGAAACAGCTTTTTAAAGGCATTGCTTCCAGAACGTGACCTTCTTCCTGTGCTTGGTTAGTCTGTCCTGTCCCAGGTGGAAACTACAGGTACACACACACACACACACACACTCACTCACTCACTCACTCACTCACTCACTCACTCACTCACTCACTCACTCACTCACTCACTCACTCACACACACACACACCCTCTCACACACACACACACACACACACACACACACACACACACACACACACACACACACACACACACACTCACTCACTCACTCACTCACTCACTCACTCACTCACTCACCTCGTGCGTTTTCAGGCGTTCCTTTATTTTTTAGAATCAGAAAGAATTACACAATACACTTTAAAAGAAAAAAACAGCGAGTAAAACGAAAAGAAACACACACACACACACACACACACACACACACACACACACACACACACACACACACACACACACACACACACACACACACACACACACACACATGCACACACACACTCATCAGGTCCGAGTTCAAACCCATGAACACAAACACAGATTTTCTTTTGCCTCAATAATGCTTACTTGAGTTTTTCCATTTGAAGCTACTTTATACGTTTGACTCCACTCCATCTATTTGAACCCTCCCAGTGACTTCGTACGTATAAAAACACATGACATGATTTAATGCAGGACTTCTAGGGTCTAAACCTGGTCCTCATGCTTACACACTTTATCACTAACAACATGCAGAACACAAGTCTTTCTGGCAGTGTCTGCAGAGATGTTCACACGCTGGTGTTTCTGTCAGCCGTATGCAGGACGCTCCCACATGTAGAAACACATGGTGAGGTCGCGTCATGTGACCTGCAGCTGGCTGATAAAGCTTTAAACAGAGCCGGACAATATTTCCGAAGTTTGAACTGATCACAGGTCAGATTCCTCTAGATCAGGGGTTTTCAAAGTGTGGGTAGGTGAGCCTCCCCTCAGAGAACATAAGAACAGCCGCGCCCCCCCTCCCAATTATTATTGCTGTTATTATTAGTATTATTATTATTATTATTATTGTTGTTGCTATAATGCAGGGGTATTCAATTGCATTTCAAAGAGGTCCAGTAAGAGGAAATGTAATTAAATGCTCTGTTTTCGCTGTCTACCTTCCGCCATTTGAAATTACTCCGAC
>NW_011347906.1:0-6953 GCF_000735185.1 Notothenia coriiceps
GTGTGTGAGAGAGAGAGAGAGAGAGAGGGTGGGTGGGGCAGAATGGGTTGTATCAGTGTTTTAGGGGGTGTGTTTGTGTGTGTGGAGGGGGGGGATGTGTGTGCGTGTGTCAGTGTTTTGGGTGGGTGTGACGTGTGTGTGTGTGTGACGTGTGTGTGTGTCAGTGTTTTGGGGTGTGTGTGTGTGTCAGAGAGAGAGAGAGAGAGGGTGTGTGGGGCAGAATGGGTTGTATCAGTGTTTTTCAACCCTTATTGAGCCATGGTCATACTGTAGGCCTCATTTATACCTTTTTTTGTATTACTTTTTTAACTGTATTATTTGCCTCTCTTGTTTGTTTCTTTGTTTGTTTGTTCACCATGTAAAGCGGCCTTGGGTCCCTTGAAAGGCGCGATACAAATGTAATCTATTATTATTATTATGTTCATTATACTGGGGACACTTGGGAGCATATCCCCGTGCAGTTTTGTCTCCTCCACAACTTGCATTCGGATCCTTTGTTGAAAATGTTCTGAAAATAGCGTGCACTTTGAGAAAGGTTCATTTTCACAAGGGAACATGTTGAATCTGGAGGATACTCACACTTGTTGGCTGTATTTCTGGTGACCCACGTGGTGCAGTTTTGACCTGCGACACGTTTAATATGAGTAATAATTGAGTGGAGAATAGCTTTGCAGCATCGTGGCATAGTTGCTGCAGGCGCTAAATGCAGCGTATTTTTAAATCTGAAAAAAGTTTCCCCAACACTCTTCCAAACAAAGTGACGCCCACGGCCACGGTACATGTTTTACACCAACAACCAAAGAAGGCCTATTGTATCCTCAAACAGCGTATATATAATTATAATTATAATTGAATGACAAGTCTCTGAATTTGGCTGGGAGATGAGAGATCTCTCTTGAGGTTCCTCTCGTAACAGTTACCTGTTGCTTGTTTTGAAGTGACGGGTGTTTCGTGAGATGACGTGTAAGCTTGCTTTGGAGCACAGCACTGTTGGATTTTATTTGCAGCTACTAGATAATATTTGTATGTGCCGATTATGTTAAATGTGACAATTTCCCACGTCACAGTGGTTCCAAAGATCACTGGGTTGTGTGAATGAATGGGAGCATTAACTTCTGCAGTGTCACCTCATGCGCTGTGTCGCAGGTGAACGTGTTGCTTCACATGAGTTGTGGTGGAAAAAGTATTCAGATTCTTTACTTGAGTTAATAATACACAATGTACACATACTGAATTTCAAATAAAAAGTACTGCATTGAAAATGGTACTTTATCCAAGTAAAAGCAGAATTGCCAATTTGCATTTTCGCTGCTTCAATGCTGACTCATTCTGGGGTTTTAGGACTCATTCCTGCACCACTTTATTAATGTTCTGTTAACCAAACCCCACGGGGGGCAAAACGCATTGTCTCTGAAATATAATGTTGGATTGTTTAAAAAAATACAAAATAATTATAAAAAATAATAACAGATTGTAAAAATCGGAATGTATATGATGAGCGAACAGGAAGTGGTTCAATGCGGGTTTTATGACTCATTCCTGCACCACTTTATTAATGTTCTGTTAACCCAACCATTCTACCTAAATATTATTTTGGATGGTCTAAAAAAATAAGAAAACATTTATAAAAATCTGAATTTATAAAGTAATTCAATCTGTAAAAAGTACAATATTGGCTTCTTAACACAAGTAAAAAGTAGTATAAAAGAAATTACACAGTAGAAGTACCTCAAACACAGTAAATGGTTACTCTCCACCGTTGCTCGGGGCTTTTCAGAGCGGTCGGAGCTGAAGGGCCGCTGCCAGCTTGGGTTTTTTCCAGGGTCAGCAGAAGAGAGACAACAAAGCGCGGCCTCGGAAAGAACCGGAACAGTTTCCTGTTGTGCTTCTGAACGAGCGGACAGCTTGAGCCGGCGGGATTTACAGCTTTAGAGCTTATTTAAAGGAAAGAGTGCAACACGGCGGCACAAGTAGCATGCTTGTTTCTCTTTTGTTTGTTTGTGTTTACGCCCTATATGTAAGAACTTGACCTACTTTGAGAGACGTCAACACTCTGAAGTCAGTCGTCTGGAGGGTTGGATTATCATATATTTACTCCACTACGTTCAATGTAACACTCACAGATACTTTGTACACATAACAAACCATGATATGCTGAAAATGCAGTAGTAAAACACTAATACACAATATTTCAAGTATCTAAATTTGGTCCACATTGGTAAACTGCAATACTCTTCCTTGTATGTGAAGCTGACAATTGAGCGGCCCGACCAAGCAAGGAGGCAGAGGCAGAGGGTTCACATATATCCCGGTGTGGGCATTTCTTTAATCATACACACATGACACAGCCTCACTCTGACTGTCCATGTGAACACCATCACCAACCACAAGGATCTCACAGAGCCTAAATAGACCCAGACCAATCAAACCAACAAGACACAGGGGGGGGGAGGAGACAACACAGGGCACCAGCTGCACACAATCACCAGCAACAGACATGGGGAAATGATATGTCAACTTTACACAATTAACAATTACTGCAACTTAACGTCATGATTTATACTGTACACCCTCGACATATTGTTTGCACCTTGATTCTTCTCAACCGCTGTCATTCTTACACCAGCATAAATACTTTCGGCGCTCTCGCTAACTCCCCTATCTTTTCAGGCGGAGCCGAGGACCCGACCAGCACCTGCCAGATGACATTTCAATTAATACGGTTTAATCAGTTAATAAATTCTACCTCAATAATTAGTATAAATTATATAAAATGTGCAAATATGCAATGCCAAACGGTACTGTGCAATCACGCTAATGAAGTGCAAACTGTTCACTACTAAAGTGCTGAGTGAAGTTACCTTCGTCACAATGTATAAAACAGAATAATAATATACCCATTATAATATAATACTGTGAAAAACAACAACAACTGCATAACTAGTGCTTTTACTTTGATGCTTGTACATTTAGCTGATCCTGTACTTTGTGTTATTCTCAAACAACTGACTGTCAGTATATTTCGATGCAAATACTTATCTTACTTTAGTAAAAGTTTGAAATCGGGACTTTTGCTTGTAATGGAGTATTTTGAGAGCTTAGTATTTGTACTTTTACTTAAGTATCTGAGTGCCTCTTTAAACACTGATCGATACACACGACTCGACTTGACACGACATGACTCGATACACAACGATCCGATTTGATGCCAGTCCATGTGATACAGAATGGTACGAAATGATACGATAGCTATTGATACGAACGATTCATAACAATGCAATTCAATATGATACCATACGTTACTATTCGTTACACTACGAAATGATACGATACAATAAGATAGGAATCAACACGAGGCGATACGTTACAATACAATACGATTACATTCAATAGGATACGATTCTCAACAATGCAATTCCATAAGACACGTCCCGACTTACGAGTTTGATATAAAACAATTTGATAAGTAACGATTAGATTAGAAAGAATTCAAGACCATTTGATCCAATTTGCCACCATTTGATTCAATTCAACACAACACCTGCTCTGTACGATTCGCTACGGCACGATAACACTTTCTTGTCAGATCACGTCTGAAATGTTTCTTGCATCACAGCAGCTCCATTTGTAACGTGAACAAGGACAAATATTAAGACATGATACAAAGAGACAGACATTTAACTATACCAATCACTAAAGACATGTTCAAGAGCCTAATGAACAACTGACCTGGGATTTAACTCTGTGTTTAATTGATCTGTTTTCTTTGTGTTAATCTCATTATTATCGCTGCTCTCAACACGTTGTTCACGTTGGTGCAGCCCAGTGAGGTATTAACACTGTTTCATCAGGATACTCACTTACACCAACCAACGTATCTGTATTTATAACATGTCCCAACATCTAGATCTTCTATGGCGCACTCAAATGTATTCTTGGTATTTAAACCTGACAAAAACGGTCCATAATATATTTCTATCTATTCTGTATTGTGTCGTATTTATACCATAGCTATAGTGTTTTCATTTTCTTAACTGATGTCTGTAATGTTTATACTGCAATACTGAACATAATGTAAATACTGTCAGATGTATTTATACTATACTTAAGATCAGTGGTGGGTCGTCAGGGCCTTCTCTGCTGGCCCTGACGACCAATCAAATAAAGTGTGTGTGAAATGTTTTTCATGAATATTTAGTTTTAATAGTATAATATCCTCAAAATTACCAAATTAAGTGAGGTTTTGTTGAGGCTGAACTGGAATTTCCTACATCAGAAAGTCACTTAAACGCCTCACAGTTCTTTTAGTTGGCGGGGGCACAACAGATACTGCTAGCCTTTTGTTGAAAGACAACACATCTGATTGGTAATAAGCATTAGTGACGGATTCATCAGCCAATCAGATGCAGGGGTAGACATTAAGGGTAAAATGCCACTGGCCCTCCGGGCCGGTGGAATTGTATTATCACTGGCCCCACCATTGTAACCACTGGCCCGGAGCATTCGTCCAAAAAAAAAAAGACTTATAATGAAAAAAATTAATACATTTGTTGCAATAGTAATTTATGCACTAACTACATTACTACTTGTACTACAACATTTGAATCATCAGTTCTTCCTCACTTTCCTCAATTGATCATATTTGGTTTATTAAAATAATTATATTGTGGTCATTGTTAAAACATTTCTGCTATTATTATGAGTATTATTATTTGTATAATGCGCTTTCTGCCTCGTCATTAGGAGTTAGAAATGTAATGGCTATGTAATAGATTAGATTAGAACCTTCATTATCCTAAACTGCTGGGACATTTCCCTATAGCCAATACCTTTTATATTTTCTACTCTTCACTTACTTGTCAGCATAGGTCGGCATTGATGTACAGAGCCGACAGAAGACCTTGTTTATATTGGCATCATATTGAGAGGTGCAGTGATGCGTCATAAAACCAGGAAGTAAGCTGCTGGTTCCCTCGACAAAAAGCAATGGGATTTCTCCAAAGGGTTTTGAAAAATAGCTGGAAATAAGGTCTGTGGAAAACAAACCTGTTTGATAAATGCACGTTTTGTTCAGCCGGATAATCTCCACATGTCTACCCTACTTTCATAATTTTCGAATCATAAATCTAATCGATAGATTATAAAAGGGTTTTAGGACGCGTCACTGCACCACTAGAAGCCAACTCCATCGATCAAGCTGGCTGAAACCTTCTCTCCCTCTTCTTCTCATACTCCCTGTCACTCTCCTTTAACTCCTCCGGTGACTTTCTTTTATTTGAAGATTGTTTTTTGCCCGGCGCTTGGCCGGTTACCGCTGGTATTGAAAACATTTTGGCGAATGGTTAGGTGGCGCGATAGTCTGTAGTGAAGAAGGAGCGCGCTCCCGCTAACGGGAGCCTGCTCGCGCTGCGCTCCGCAGCAAACAGCTGTTTGCTTTTCACCCAACAATGACAAGCTACTCACGAAACGCTATGTTGTAGCGTTGATAAACGAAACAATTTAACTAAATTGATAGTCAAAATACCAATACCACAGGAAACATTTTTTTTTAAACAATATTTTTAGTGGCCCAAGCGGGCAAGTGGAAAGTACGTTATGCTGGCCCGGGGTGTCTAAATAGTGCTTCCGGGCCAGCGGGCCAATTATAATGTCGAGCCCTGAGATGTTGATGTTCAATGACAGTGTCCTGAGCTAAACTTCTGTCATGAACTTCCTTCGTAGCATCGACTTTATTTACAAGTGACGGGCGAGTACGTTACTATTCGCGTCATTTTAGAGCGACGTGAGAGTGCACAATGACACACGTTTAATAATAGATTACTTCATTGATCAATGTTGGGACATTTCGTCTGCATGTAACCCTTATCCAGCTGACTGTTGTGATTGTTGATCGGCTGTCGTATTGTTGAGAGACTGTTTGGCATAATGTGGGCATTATTTGATTATGGCTGCGTTGGCTGGGACAGAGTCGTGTAAAGTGTGTGGCCACTGCTTGAGATCGCTTTGCACTTTGCTACTGTTCTGCACTTCTGGTTGGATGTAAACTACATTCCGTTGTCTTAATACTTCTGTGCGATGACAATAAAGTTTAATCTAATCTAATATATAGATTTGGTGTGTCGGTATAAAAAGTAGAAAGTCCCGCTGAACTCACCAAGCCATTACTTTGGTTTTTAAATATACACAACCTCTCTGATTGGTTGTGATGCATTGTGGGTCCCCGTGCTGTATTTCCCGCTCAGACGGCGTCTCTAACAGCCGAGCAGGGGAAGTATATTTAGTAACACCGTCTGAATATTTAAACCCCTCTCTGTTGCTATAGGGACATTCAGTCTTTTGGAGCGTGGGCGGCGCTCTAAGTCGTTTAATTGTTCAATTGTTAGTCAGCGCTCTCTCTGCAGAGGAGGTTAATGCAGAGCTCGGATCACTTATTCAACGCCACTCAGCAGCTCATGTGATGTAAACAGGTTTTTAAAGGTGAAGCACTCAAGAAGCTCTGGGTTTGGTTCCATTAAGCCTTTTAGAGGCAGGACAATAGTGTATTTATATCGTTGCAAACAAAGTCAGGCTTCTTTGTGTGTGGCATCAAACATGATTAGTCATATGTTTGCTTGGACATTAAATTCAACACACACACAAAGAAAAAAGCACTTAGAGATTTTAGCTCATTTGACGTGAATGCACCAGCACTTACAATGGTTTGGCTTATTTGAAGAGGTGAAGGAACGAGTCCCAAAATCAGCATTTTACCACTTCCTGTACCCTCGACTCGACGTCGACTATTTTGTGATGTGTTTTGTTGTTAGCCTGAAATAAGGTCTGTTGTTGAAGAGGCCCTACTCAGGTGTATATCAGTATGTATTGTCTCTACTTTAAAGAGTCCTCTCCTGCTGATGTTCAGGTGTATATCAGTATGTAGTGTCTCTACTTTAAAGAGTCTCACAGGGGATAGG
>NW_011347907.1:0-22437 GCF_000735185.1 Notothenia coriiceps
AAAGAAACAAACAAGGTTAGAATATAATCTGCTGCTCGGAGGGTAATGAGTAATAACAATGCAGGGATCAGCATTGGTATGTCCTGTTTCCATGGATACAAAAACTCTGAGTGTCTTGCATTTATGAAATGTCTTCCTCTGCCTCTCACATACACACTCCTTTCACCAGTGTTCTCAGATACAACACTGTGACAGCAAATAAAAAGCCTCCGTATCTGCCATCCAGCGGCACCTTTCGAACAAGCGGCCTTTTATAACAGCAGAGCGGAGAGAAGATAAAGAGTAAGGTAGGGGGAGAAAAACGCTATCACTCAGAACTGGGGTGTAACAACTGTCCACTTTCCTCCGGTGAATGAAGCGCCACAAGCCAGCCGGGCTTTCCAAACCACTAAAGGATTGGGCTGAGTGAAAGCGCTCCTTTTACGGCTTCCTTTCCCCCCGCTCTGCTTTCAGCGCGTGAAGGATCCCATTCTTCGCGCCTCCCTCTCTATTCCAGCCTGGCCTTCAGCCTGCAGAGAGCTTAGTGGCAGCGGAGTCACGCTGCTGAGTGACAAACAGTGGCTCCCTCTGGAAGAAACCCCTCACCCAGCCCTCCCTGGAGCCATGTGTGCAGGAGGAAGATGAATTTCAGACTGTGTGCATGCATGCTTTTTGCAGAGTGAAGGCAGTTGGAGTGGTTTCATGGACGAGAGCCAACTGGGACGCTGATTGAGAAGAGAGGCTCTCAGAGACAGATGCCTCAGCAGCGACCAGACTCTCCCTGTCAGCGGCAACTCCTCAAACTTCCTGTGACAGGAATTATTAATCCGTCTGTCAGCATCACAGAACTTCTTCTCTAACATCCTCTTTACCCACTGAGCTTTCTAAAGTGCTGCCCACAATAAAAACAACACACACATCTCAAAGCCAAATTACACTTCCTTTACTGGAACAGGCCTTGTTTTTTTTTACAACTTCCA
The DNA here is from genome assembly GCF_000735185.1 of Notothenia coriiceps. NCBI lineage: Eukaryota > Metazoa > Chordata > Actinopteri > Perciformes > Nototheniidae > Notothenia > Notothenia coriiceps. The sequence continues at coordinate 960 of NW_011347907.1, forward strand.
TTAGCACCTCCCATGAATTGCTCTCCGGCACTCACAGTAACTGCGCTCATTCCACTTAGCTTCTGCAGCAAGCCTGAAGGCAAAAAAAACCAAAAATGGTGCATTGATCAAATCCAGCGATATGAGGATACAATGTTAACGTGCCCGTTGTTCTCTCTTTTCTGTCTTTATTGGTAAACAAAAGACCACTTTCATGCATAAATAAAAGAAACAAACAGATGGATTTTAGTCATTATAGAAACATGAGTTGTTGCTAAAGATGCATTCATCCATTTACCTGCAGAGTGATACCACTCTACTTCTATGAAAAGGGGCAAAAGAGACACAAAAAGAGTCTATACATCTAAAAGGCATGAAGCCAAGTGTTACGTAAAGGTTAGAAAGCCAAAAAAAGAACTTTATTTAAAGGATATATCGTGTATAAAGGAACTTGAAACAGGCATTGTTTTGCTGCACCTCATCATAAATCCGGGCTGTTACACAGACAGTTTTGAGGCGGCTGCAATCGATACACACTTACACAGACAGGGTCATTGTTTAAAACTATATGAAGAGTGTGTGTGTTTATTGGCACTTGAAATGTTAGTCTACAAAGTGCGGTGAAGGTCAGCAAACACTTCTCAATCTATTACAACACTGTGAACTTAAAAAGCAAGGGAAATATAAAACACATATTGACAAACAGAAACTGCTGAAGCTCACTTTCCTTGTAAGCGGCTGTGTAAAGCAGTATTGACGGATCAATGCCTTTTCATTCGTCTTGATTGCATTTTGGTCAATTGCACTTTTTGATGATAAACAGGTCATCCGAGAAGCAGCAGGAGGGAAGAGTTTGCCTACCTTGACGTCCACGTGGGCCATGAGCACGGCGAAGTTGGTGAGGTGTGTGCAGGAGCAGGTGGTGTGTGTGCGGTTGGTGCCGAGCAGGCGGCAGTCCTGCGTGGACCAGAAACCCGTCATGGTCCTCTTGGAGTAACTCCAGAACGAACAGTTGGGGTTGAAGTTCTCCTCAGACTGCTGTTAGAGGGAAAACATGAATAACAGGTTGAATTCATAACAGGAACACATGAGTGCTGCCCCCTTTAAGTGGAGTGATCTGTCATTTTTGTCACAGTTGAGAATTCTTTATTTGATTTATGACAATAGTTCAACAATGTATTGCAATATGGACTAGTGCAATATTCAAATCACAGGAAAATAAAGGTAAATAAAAGTGTTTTTTGAGTGTGTCTTTGTGGAAAAACTGCGTATTGAATCGACAACGGAAACATTTATTTAGTTGCGTGAAGCCGCAGGTTGTCTCCTGACTAGGTCAAACAAGGGGTCTGCAGTTTATCACCGGTAGTTTTATCAAGTTAAATGCTTAAATCCTTTCTTTGCAGAATAAACATCCCGAGAATAGTTTTCTCCTGCCCTTTTCAATATGAAGCTGGTTTTACTGTCATACAGCATCATGCCATTTTTTACTTTCTTTTGAACTCTAATAGACTGCCCCTCTATCTCGCTCGCCATTTTACACAAGTCACCCGCATCCACTGCACAACCAAACAAAAGGAATGATAACTAGATACATCAACCGCCCTTCCCTCTTGAGCCCAATTTATTTGGCGTCTTCAGAAGCAAAGCAGATGTGGCTTTTCTTTGTGATGCACAGCTGCCAAGGTTAAACATGTCCGCCGTCTTACTGTTAACTCTGCGAGGAGCTGCAGTTTGTCGTACTCTCACTCTCGCTGTAGGCTAATTAGTCTAATAAGGTTTATCCTCTGTGAATGTAAATTTGCCGCTGACTGAGTTTACCCTTCACACATCCAAACGGCGTGTGTAAAAGACTCCTCGGCGAGCAGATAGGACGACCCTCCGTCCCATTAATGACTTTAATGAGTTCCATTAAGTGGTGAGGCAGGGAAGCAAAACAATAACCAGAGGACACATCATCACCTCCCCAGAAGAGCAGCGATCCAAAACCTCACGCATCAGAGCGGGATAAAGTGTGGAGAACAAAAAAAAATTGCACTTGAGATTAGAAAACTAAGGTTCATTTTCAAGGGCTCGACGCATTCTAGATGAATAAGCTATCATTATTACGCTGGCCCAAAATATTTCTATTCGGAGAAATGTGCTGCAGCTTTTGAAACAATGCCAAACAATACAAAAGTGCCAAAACAGACGCAAATGAAGAAACATCTTCCCCAACTTGACGAAACATGCGCAGAATTGACTAAAAGTGCTGCATAAATGAATCCCTGCGGATACAAAACACTACAAGAAGCTGGAAACACGACGAAAACCAGGGGACACTAAAAAAAGTGACACACACAGCTGGGACCAAAGTGCTTGTTGGTATTCAGGGTTTATAAAGTTTGCCAGCTGATCTGATATAAGTAAAGATGATTATCACAGTTATTATTATTATTATTAGTTATTATTTATTTTTCAAAGAAACTAAAATATGCTGTCCTGCAGCCACAAGTAGGCCAGATAATCAGAGCGTCAGAGTCTTCATTTGATGCTCCACAGCACGCTTCTGTACATGCAAAAAGTCAATATTGCATCCAATCAAGTTTAATTAATTGCGCATGATTATTTTACGATTAATTGTACAGCCATCGGTGTACACAGAATGCACTCTATATGTAAATGTCTGTGTGTCTATGTCAATTTAGCGTGATTGACAGACAGTAAGCTGAGAAGTGCAGGAAACACACTTTTGTGAAAGGGCATGGTTTTATCAAAACAGTAAAAAGAATGGAATCTGCAAATGACTCTTAAGGTGATTCAGAGCAATAACTGTGCTGATGTTGCCCCTTGACATTTTACCATCAGTTGACATCCACAAGCTCTCCCTCTTGTATTCTCTTTCCCTCTGCAGGGTGTTTCTGCCGTGTTGCTTCCTGCCAGGTCCCTCCTACACATGAGACCTGCAACTCTCCTATGGTTGCTCAACACGCGTGGTAATGGCTGAGGGCGCTGTTCGCAAACAAACAGGGATATTTGGAGGGAAGCAGAGTGTGGAGAAGATAATGGAGTCAAGAGGGAGAAGTCGTGGCTCCCCACCATGACTCAGCAGCCTGCAGTGAGGCTCAGTGTGAAGGATATTTGTTGAAGAGATCAGTCTATTGTTTGTTCGGACTAGTAAACAACAACGGCAACACTCTGTGAGCAATCCTTCACACCTCCTGAGTAAAACTTTGAGATGGGATTCTTTGTGTGCAAAAGAGACCGAAAGCACAGCGTACCTGCAGATGTCTGATGGTGAAGATGACCGGGTCGGAGAGGTACACTTTGTTGGAGTCCTTGTTGATGGCCGCCGTGACGACCGGGGAGTTAACGATGACCGAGTAATTGGTCGCCATCGCCTCGCTGCCCAGCTTCATGCTGGCGTTTTCCGTTGAGAGGTAGAGCCCGATGTGTTTGTACAGAACAAACGCAATCCGGATCTCACCTTTAGGAAGACAATGGGGCAGAAAAACTCAGTCCTGAGCAGAGAATACATTCACAAACACATAATAGGAGATTTGCCCTAAACTCTGTGTTGCCACAAAGCTAGACTCTTCACTATGTCTGAAATATGTTTGCATACTCTAGGATTAAGATTATATTCAAGTGGAACAAGGAATTGAGCCTTAAAAACAACAAAGAGCCTAAACATAATGAGCCGTGCAGTGGTAATATCATTTGACAACAATATGCTAGTTTGAAGGCTTATACATAATATCAAACGCCAGTGAGCTTTAGCAACACTGTTGTAAACTGTCAAAACACAGACCAGCGTCAGGGTTGCCAACATAATTCCACAAGAGGAAAGAAATCTTTCCAACATCAACAGACAGTTATTTGAATTCAGCATCCCAAAAATGTGGTTAGTCTCTACCGCTGGCAGTGACAAAGGCGAGCATTCCTCTCGTTAAAATCCTCTTCCTCACCATCACCTCCTGCAGCCTCACTGTGGAGTATTGATATGAAAGGAAGCTCCCTCCTGCCGAGACTGAGATCACTCACTCAGATGAAAAGGAAATAGTTAGGGTGCTACGGCGCCGTCTGACGGGGAGATATGGGCCACCCAGCTCTAATGATCCTGGACGTGGACGCGTCCTCCAGCTGAGAGGAGCCGGGCGCCGCGGGGGCCCAGCCTCATTTACATGGGCTGATAATACAATCTAAAAATGGACCGGTATTACTCGTGGACGTTTCTCATTGTTTCTAACAACCTCATTTTAGTTTGGAGGAAGCTCTCGAATGTACAGCATGGATCCTATTTAAACTCTCACATCGATCCAGGTGTTTTATATGCAGACCATATAAGAGGATTTGGAAGGAACATGTAAAGTTATTCAATGCATCTGTAATGAATTTACTGCAAGACTTCCATGCAATGTAAGACATGCAAGAAATTAAAAGCAATGCAACAGTATTTTTTATAGCCATGTCTGTTATATCACATCCTGAATAAAACACGACACACCAACTGAAGCATGACTAGCGGTGTGTTTCCTCACCGTTTCTCCCGTGCTGCTTGAGCGTGTTGGCCGACAGGTGGATGGAGTTGCCCTGTCCTCCGGTCTGTGGGAACTTCAGATCGGGTAAGTTCCCATCAGTGCTCATCCTCGCCACCTCCAGCTCTGCACACACAGAAAAAAACACAGGACAACATGTTAAGAATCAATACGTTAGATTTGTATCATACACAATAGCATTACAGCTGAGGCATGTTCCATATTCCACAGAATATTAAATATGGTTAATGATTTCGAGCTGAGAGTTTGATGACAAGATTTTTGAATGACTAAATTAATATTACATGATTACATTTAATTGGACTATCTGCTATATTGACTGTAACTTTCTTCTGTTGACGTCAAAGATATGTGTTTCATGCCACATAACATCTTCAAGAAATACTTCACACACAAAAGCATCATTTCCTTTCAAACAATCTCCCCAGGTTACCTTAAATTCTTAAAGAAGCATTGTTTTTCTCCAAAACCTCCAAAGTGAACAGAGAATCAGAAACAAAGTGGTCTTGATGGATCGTAACAGGAAGTTGTGATACAGAATTCACATCACTTTTTTGTCTATTGGTTCACTGTGGAACCATTCAAAGTTTTCTTAAATAATTCAGAGTAACATGGGGTTAAATATGAATAAAATATACAAAAAAATCCCTTTTAAGAACATTCTTTCATCATGCATATGAAATGTAAAACTAAACGAACAATAAAATCTCCTGTGACAGCTGATTGTGTTGCTCCAAGCAGCTCCACTGAGCCTGAATGCATCACATCATTTCCTCTCACATCTGTGTGTCAGCAGGATTCTTAATCAACTGCCTATCAAGAGTTCAGGTGAAACGTTTTCCTCTCAGACTGTCAAAACAAAGGTTTTCTCTGGCCTTTGAATGAAAAGACACATTCATTTCAAGCAGAAGTGTAGAGAGCGGGAGATAAGAGCAGCAGATAAAGTGAAGCTGCAGCTCAGCAGATGTTGTGTCTGCAGCCAGCTCCTAATTTACGGTTCAAAGACTCCAGCGTCACACAGCACAGGAAAACGAGCTTGCTGTTGGCAGGGAATAGCAGCAGAAATAAAAAAGCTAATTCCATCAGAATTACAGTTCCAGCATACAATTGAGCTTCATAAAGCAGTGGAGTGTGCTCTCAACTGGAGAGACCGCTGACCTGTGTGAAGTCTACGCTTTCCTAAATGTCACATTAACTCCAGAGCACTGACACGAATCCACTGTGTGTGTTGAAAGAAAAGATGTGGCCCAAACTCCCACAAAGAAATGCTGTAGTGCAGGGCTATTCAATTGGCGGCCCGCGGGCCAAATCCGGCCCCCGGGTGATATTTACTGGCCCATTGAGTATAATGTTAAAAAGTAAAACAAAAAAATTAAAGTTTAATTAAAAAAAAAAATTCATTTAACATTTTTTTTTTGGGCCAGAGTGCCTTTATTCCTGAGAGGGTGTTACATTGAGAGATAGAGGGGAAGACATTGCCTGAAAACTTTGGCGGGCTCGGGTTTCGAACCCACCTACTAGTAACTCCTGTCATTTATTGCGTCTCTACGCGCGTCCTTGCAGCTCGCGCTGCCCTTCACTACAAGCTCGCGCACCTTCGACGGTTTCGCGCCAATCGTACGATTAATCAAACCTGGTCAGCATAGTTGGATATCAAAATGTCTCTTTCTACGTTAAAAAAACAAAAGGTTGACACCCAAAACCGGCAATTCAACAGCGAGTGGAAAGAGAAGTACTTGTGTGTAAATGTCAGTGGGAGGCCCGTGTGTTTAATCTGCAATGAGCGTTTATCGGTGTGTGAAGAGTACAACTTGAGAAGGCATTTTAAGACAGCTCACGCCAACTTTGACGCCACTTTTCCAGCGGGCTCTGATGCTCGCCGCCAGAAGATTTTGGGGCTAACTTCGTGCTATGACCAAAGACGTAGCTCCCTGTTTCGGGCTTGCACTGACCAAGAGAGAGCTACCGCAGCGTCCCTACGAGTGGCCTGGATATTAGGCAAAAAGAAAAGGCCTTTTACGGACGCAGAGACAGTCAAAGAGTGTATGCTTTCATCAATTGAGGAAGTGGTTGCAGATGAGAAAATCAGAAAAAGCGTTAAAACTGAGTGGTGAGTTAAAAAACACAATGGACTCTGTCATGGCGATTATTAACTTTATTTGTTGTAACTCCAGTTTACAGCACCGCCTTTTCCGCCAGATGTTGTCAGACATGTCAGCTCAATATAATGATTTGCTCATGCACAGTTACATTAGATGGCTAAGCAAAGGAAACGTCTTGAAACGATTTTGTGAATTTAAGGAGGAGGTCATGGCGTTTCTCCGCAATTCAAAACATAAAAAAGCCAACGCCTTTCTGTGTCTGATAGAGAATGATGAGTTTTACGCTGCTGTTTGCTTTTTGAGGCGACATTTTTTCCAATCCAACATCTGAACCAAGCTCAATTGTATGAGCTGGCAGGGCAGAGATAAAATGCGTTCTCACAACTTGTGGAGAGACTCCATGCGTTTTCACAAAAAACAGCTTCACACTTTTTTTGCCGGATTTATGTCCAGGCAAAATGCTACTTTTTCCAACAACTGCGCACTGCAGGTTTACAACTCACCGAGGTGATGACTGGATTTTATGGACGCATTGAAAACCCAACTTTGCCGCGACGAGGTTTCTCTTAACATGTGAGTATTTCAGATCTCAACAGTGCCGACTGAAGTGATGACAAATGTGAAGCGACCTCTATCTCTAGTGAATGTAGATGGGATGACGGAGTTTGCACTGAAAGCAAAGGAGCTGATTGTGACATTAAATGACGCGTCTTTACAACTCGAACTTCATTGACATTCTCAGTCATTCATGGTTGAGTACCTTGCGAAGTCATTTCAGTCTGGCAGGGTTCTGAAAAAGTTCTGGATGCTCATGAAGTCAGCCACGAGAAATTCCCTCATTCAAGGGGTCTTGCACTTTTGTATCTCACAATGTTTGTGGCTCGACTTACACGTGCGAATCGGAGCAATTCTCACACACAAGATAATGCCATAAAAACTCATTAATCGAGCATCCCTCACTGACCAGCATCTGCATCTCTGTATGCGTTATTGCCATGCTAGACAACGTTATACTCCGCCGACTTCCCTGCTACTTGCTACACATCCAGAAAAAAATGCCAGTTTCTTCTCATTAGATGGCACATATCTGCAAGATTGGTTGCATACTGTATGTCAGTATCACTATGTTAATTAAAAAAGGTTTGAGTTTTTAAAAGGCTGTGTGTTGTGGTTTGGTAATTAATACAAGTCTTTTGATACATTGTTTTTGCTTTAATTAGCAATTCTGATGCTGGTGGTGTGGCTCACATTGTCTTTATTGGTTATTATAATCCATTAATATGCACTGTTGTTTGTGTACTGGGCCCTAAATTGCTATTTTGTGTGAATTATTAGATATATTGTAATGCTAAATCTAAAGTTGATGTTATATTAGGTTCACATGTACTGTGAGTTCTGAACTTGCCATTTATAAACGGCTTGGGCTATGTTTGATTTAATTACAACTAAAAATATATGCACTCCACTTATGCTGGTTGTAGTCATTTCATTTCATTTCAAACCTTTATTTATGCAGGTGAATCCCATTGAGATCATTGATCTCTTTTTCAAGGGTGACCTGCTGTAGTATTTACTGTATCTGAAGCTCTTAATATGATTACTCATATTTCGAGCCATTTTTTTCCCGGCCCCTTGCTTTGGATCATTTTCATCAACCGGCCCCAATTCCAAACTAATTGAATAGCCCTGCTAGTGCATCCAGAAGAACAACCAGTAATATATATATATATATATTTACAGGGGTTATCTTCCTGGTGCAGTGACTTCCTGAAGTGTCATCATCAGCTCCAGGTGTCCAGGGGAGAAACAGGAAGTAAGTTCCCTCACATCAATCCTCATCCATGTTTAGATCATTTAGCGATCTCCCTCCTCTTCCCTCTTCAAATCCTACTGACTAACCTTTACCTTGATGGAAGTAGGTTTGTCTGATGTGTTTTCACAAATGACCAATTTCTGGCCCGTGTTTTGAGACGGCGTCACCTCGGCTCCCTTCCTCTGCTGCAGAGGTGATCAGTCCAAACATTTCATGCTCCTTGCCGCTGCACCACACTAATGGCAGTCATCTCCACACAGAAACCGAACGGCAGATTAGTCTGCGCTGGAGAATCTCAACTGGAAACACAATTCCATCAAGTGTAAGGACTAGAAACTTCATTAAGCCCGATAAGGCATGCAGCTGATGTGATGGCGGTGGACTGTGACATCTCTGTCTTTGATAAAGGTTATCGCCAAAGAAAGCTACAAGAGAGGCCACATCAAATCCTGCCTTTGTGTCTGTTCTCATACTTTCTCTTCTGTTTTAAGGTTCTCTTGTGCTTTTGCAAAGGCCAGGGGGTTTGGTGATACCTTCCTATTCGACTTAGCCAAGACAATACCCCAGATAGCTCACCGTTCCCTGGATTCCACGCCTGCCTCTGGAATAAAGGAAGCATTTCCCCGCTGCCTCTCTGCCTCTCTGTTCCCTGTGAGGTTGTGTAAAAGAGCTTACGGTGGGCTTTGGGGAGTTCCTTTGATGCCATAGTCGACGTTGGACCCCGAAGGCTATACCTTCAAAGCCGTTTAAATAACACGCTAATCGGCAGAAATCTGCTCATCAGATTATCACGCGGAGAGTGAAGCGCACAGGCGAAGTGTGACGTGTAAACACAAACAGACACACAATGGAGAGAGAAAATATCCCGCTGCCTTTGAAAGAAAATAGATCTCATTATCAGCTTGAAATTTGGGATGAGGATTTCTCTCTATTCACTCTAAGGAGAACAGTGTTGACAGCAGGTGTGTTTGACACATCTGCACACACACTTTAGTGCAAATCAGTGTGAGGGGTCATGAGTCAGCTGCTGCACTGATGTTTAAATGGTCCTTATTTAAGGGCTCCTGCGTGGCAAAATAAGCTGAGGAAATAGAGAGATGAGGCGCAGTAAACATGTCGACATCCCATAATTAACCAGACTACCTCCACGAGCTATAAAACCCCACTCCTCTCCAAATCCAGAATCTCTTAATACCCACATGAATTGTACGCCAGATACAATCAAATCCCTTATTAATTCTCGCTTCCTTTTTAAATCAGCAGACCTATATTTTTAGATTTGTTCTGAGAAGAGAGGCAATTCATCATGACATTATTTTTGTCTTTTTATTGCAGAACCGGTTATTTCATTTATTTGAATTTGTGCTCTCTCAATGTATGCTTAATACATTCTACTACTGATGACAGTAGCTCCATTATCCGTCTGTTGGCATTTATACTTTGGATAATGAGCAGTGATCCCTGGTCTGCAAGTTACATTAATATAAGAATAATTATCAGATGATTGTTGATTTACAGCTGACAGAGAAGAAGAAGTCACAGACATATGTGAACATTAAACAGATAAAACCAAACATTTGAAAATTTCCATTTTCCTAAATATCACAATCCACACTGCTGCTGTCTTCCAGCAGAGCCACTAATCTGTTTCCCAGCAGCTTGAGGACAAATTAACTTAATTCTGTCCAAGATGGTTTACTCATGCAGGCGAAGTCAACCAAATTAAAGTATAATTAAGTGTTTGCTCGATTCCATGCCATTTTCAATGCTTTAATTGGTGAAAAACAGCAAGCCAAAGTGATACAGATACTTTAAGTCTCACTCCGGGAAATTATTATTTATCAGAATTTGATCCGTGCCTTCTAATGCAATTTGGAAGGCATGGGAGTATGTAGTAATTATAAAATATATGTTTTAATGCAATGTTAGTGTGAGTCAGCAGGAGCCGGAGAAAGAGCCTAACAGAGCGTAATGTGCCCAGTGAACACTGTCCAAAGGAATGAAAAGGAGGATGTTTTTCCTAATGCATCCATGGCAGAAAACATTGCATGCTTAATATTATTGTATATGTCCTAAGAAATGTATGCTGGGCATTTTTTGTGCAGTCTATTTTCACACCATATGTAAGTTAGCATCAGGCAGTTGCAAAATGTGTGTACCCTTATTATACCTTTATAACACTTTAGTGTTCTCCACATTCAAGGGTTCATAGCACTGGCAAGTTGAAAAGACACTCCAAACAAAGCGCCACAATCCTTGAACCATTGAACACCTACTATTTGTACGCATATTAACACACGTTGGAGGGGATATTGAGAATGATTCCTTGGTGTGTCTGTTTCTTCATATATACAGTATTTAAAGGTAAAGGACATCTGCATGTGAAGATAAACTCCAAACTAAATGTTCAAAAGCACTGTGTGAACAACTCTCAACAGAAAGATTGAGGTAACAGTCTTTCCAAATGTTTCCTTTATAAGATGAAAAACATTTCTGGAGGCGATGTTTAATACCCTCCTCTACATTCAGTATATGCACATGTAAATGGCTCCTGCATGTAAAGACAGACACTGCTTGCACTCACGGATGTTCTCGGTGTTCTCCTGCACGATGTCGGTCTTCAGCAGGTTGTCGGCGAGGATGAAGGCGCCCTGCTCCACCGTGTCCAGCAGCGTGGTGGCGGCCCTCAGCTGCTCCGCGGTGCTCAGCTGTCTCCACGCCGCCTGCGCCTGCGGCTGCAGCAGATTGTTGACCGTCTCCACCATGGCCTGTGGAGGCAGATCATTGATTCAGTGAGAAGAGCTAAGCTGCTGAGGGACTGCCGCTGTATGTGGAGGTGATGTGGTAAACGGTGCGAGTGAGGGGAGAGGAAAGGGGCTGAAAAACAAATCGTGCAACCCTGAGGGACGGTGGAAGGAAGAGGCATGAAGTGTTTCCACCCCTTTTTCATTTGAAGTAATATTCCTTGATAATATTTCGACTGAGCAATTATATGCTTTTGGAGATAGAAAGTAGCACCTTCATCTGTTTTGACATTGAACATGATGTTACACTAGTTTTTATCTTCTAGAAGAATTAATCACCACAATGCTAGAGGCGAGTTTGTACATGACTTAAGGTTAGAGTCTTTAATTGGTATGATTAATTTTTCTCCATGCAGACGCTCCCAATGCACTACACACGGAAACATTAACACAGTGCATGAACAAGGTATCGCTGCTAGCATCAATCTGCAAGCATCCTTCCTGCACTTTAAAATCTCAGAACAACTATTAGGCCTTCTTTATAATCTTCACACAACAACGCCAAAGCGAGGAAGCAAGGAAGAAACATTCTCGAAGACAAGATGAAAAATTAAGAGCCATTAAAGATTTAAAAATGCCAATGGCAAGATATATGAAGAGAATACTAATTGGTCAAGCTAAGCAATTAATCCAATTCTGCACTGAGGAGCAAAATGAGTGTGAGAGTGGAAGAAAATACATTTCTGAGGTGGGCGAATGCAGAATTATTAGACATTTCCTGCACGGCGTAACCAATCCGCCTTTAAAAGAGGAAATCTCATATCTGATGTAAAAATGGTTTGACTTTTGATTTTCCTTTTTGCACTTCTTCAAAAGCCAGTTTAATCTGTGACATGCAGAAGATAGAAGATCTGATGCGTGTTAAAAACAGGGAGTGTCAAGTTCTCTCTGAACTTCGATCAGATCCCTGTTTTGATCAGCGTATTATGAAAGAGTTTGAGTGTGACTCAGAAAACAGCACAGGGATAAAGCTACAGGCGAATAAGAGGAATCATGTGCTTTAGTGTATCAAATGACTTCCTGATGAAAAAAAATGGTAATGGACCCCCCAATTACCTCATGATGTTAAATTGTATGTTTGTTTGGAATGGCTGTGATAGAAGAGGAGATTGTGTCCGGCTCACTGACGCTGGATGAGAATTTCAAACAGCACCAGCTGGCTTCTCCTCATTCAAAACATACCGGGCACACACGAGCCGCCCACACACACTGAGAGGCTGACGCAAGAGCGAACACACACCTCTGCACCTGCTCGTACACAAAAACAGAGAAACTCGCACGCTCGTGTGCACGCAGTCTGGCAACTTTGATGTAATTATTCATTATCTGCAGCCAATCTCCAATCACACCTCCTGACATTCAGCTCCAGGCAGAGGTTGATTCGCTCTCAATTAAGGAGCTCCTTTTCTTCAGGCACTGACATTTTATTTCCCTTTGTTCACCACTGCAATGTTTTTTTCAGCACTTCTTAAAACACTGGAATAATGGTTGTTCAGGGGAACGATTGATGGACTCGCTGCTTTGCATGCAGCGGAGACGGAGGCGTAGGCAGAAAGGCAGAAGAAGGGGTCAGTAACTTTGTGAATGCACAATGGATAATTGATAGTGAATAAAAGTGTGTATGAAACATTTACCAAAAGCGGTGTTGTAATAAAGATCAGCTTTCTTTCAGGCATTTATGATGTAAAAGAATGACGCTGACAATCACTCATGGAGCATCTATTGGACATGCAACAGATTACCAAATCGCTGAGACGCAGATTATTCATTACTGATATTAATATGTCTGTGGCATGGCAATTTTGCCTCATTAAAACCAGATAATTGAAATCTCAGGACTGAAGAGAGATACTTCACATACAAAACATCTATGTTAGTGTTAATAATGTCCAAAAGAAAACTATACTCCTACTGATATCCAAGGGAAGTATGCCAATGCCTTTGTCCTCTAAAATGGTTAATAACTATTTAGAAGAGTAAAATAAGTGTCTTTCCAGTGTTATACTTTGTGTCCCTGATGGTCTTGTTAAGCTTTCTACAGCATGTGTGTCAAACAGCATTGGAGCCTTAAAAAACTGATGTCATGTATCCAGACCTTTCTTTCAAAGCCAACGCACCGACAAATTCTCCAATTCACGAAGAAGAAGAAGAAGAAGAATGACATAAATCGTATCTTTTTTTAAACCGCAGTGATGGCTATGATATTAATTTTGCATGTTTACATGTTATCTCCTACCAACAAGACCTGGAGGTATATGTTTCCCTCAAAATGTATAAGGAACAAGAGTCAAAAGAGTGTTTTTGTGACACAGCTTTGTAGAGTCGAAGCAAGCATGACCAAAACAGACTTGAGAACAATACCAACATCTTCCCCTGCAGAATCAGCACTCAGATATGCGGCTACAGCATGCCCACTCTGATGTTAAACATGAAGCTACAGCCAGCAGCCGGTGAGCTGGAGATGTGCGCCCATGCAGCAGCACAGTTGAGACGTGATGCCATTAGCACGCTGCCACTCCATCTGTCACATGTAGCTTCCAGTCTGCTGAAGCTAACTCACACATTTCCTTGTCTACTTTCCTTTCCTGTGCTGAAAGAAGGTAGTGTGTTCTGGTTCCTGGTACAAGAGGGGAAATGCTCCTCAGCTGCAGGAATGTTCCATGAGGAAAAAGGAGGAGGAGAAGGAGGACAGGGCGTGAAAAGCTGCAGAGCATGGGCCATTAGCGTAGCCTGGCTGCGGTCCAAGGTGTATGTGCTGATTGATGAAATGAACTCTAGGTCTGGGAAATTGATTCTGACGGAGGCTGATCTCCCTCTCCTCCTCCCTTCCTGTTCTCCAGTCGGTTCCTCTCACTTTTGTCTGACTCAAAATTAGAAGTACAATCAACACAAATGTATCTGACGACATCGGCTCAGGTGAGGCTTTTGCATCATTTCTGTTTTTTTTCATTTGACCTGCGAGCCAAATCCTCGCCTTCTCTGAAAATCTCTGCAAGCTTCTTGTTTAATATTTCGTTATATCTCTCTCTTGTAGGCGGGTGGTTGTGTCTGTGAGTTTCTGAGGGATTATCTCTCCGCTTTTTGTCTATTTTTTTTATGTTTAATCTCACTATTGTACTATTCCCACACATCAGCCCGTTTATTTATTTATCAACAGCAGAGGCTGACTTTCATTACAAATACATTTTATTAGAGACATGGCTTACCCAGTTTTAGAAGCATGTATTTTAGAAGTACAAAACGTCATCCATGTTGACCTATTGCCTAATTGAATTAAAGTTGTTATACTGTAAACCGCCATGTTATACTCTGAATATAAGATTGTTTGTTTAACAAAAATACAGTTTTGTTTCCTAATTATTTCCAGTTGCTACTATTTAACTTTTGGTGTTTACAAATTAATTTGTTCAATGTAACACTAATTTAACATTTCCTGCAGACATTTCTCATTCTAAGGAAATACTTTCTGTTCGGCTCTTAAAAAGTTGTTTTGGAAGTGAGTTTGTGATTTTGTATTTTTCACAGGAAAAAAATCAAACGTGAAGCGGCTGTCAAGAGGATCAGCACCTCTAAATGTGAGGCCATGGTACTCAGCAGGAAACTTATGGACTGTCCACTCCGAGTAGAGAATGAGTCTTCACCTAAGTTGAGGAGTTCAAGTATCTCGGGGTCTTGTTCTGAGTGGGTGGACAATGGAGCGTGAGATGTGCTGGAGAATCGGAGCAGCGGGAGCTTTGTGCACCGTTGTGATGAAGAGAGAGCTGAATCAGAAGGCCATGTTTATTCCTACCGTCACCTATGGTCATGAAGGGGGGGAACATGACCAAAAGATTGAGATTGTGGATACAACAGTTCAAATGGGTTTTCCCCGGAGGGTGGCTAGCATCTCCCTTAGGGATAAGGTCAGTCATAGCGAGGGACTCGGAGTAGAGCCTCTACTGCTTCACGTTGAAAGGAGCCTGTTGAGGTGGTTCGGGGAGTAAGTGTGCCACCTGGCCGCCTCCCTAAGGAGGAGCTGGGCGGGGGCTGAGGGGCAGACCCAGGACCAGGTGGAGGGATTATATTTCCAAGTTTGCTTGAGAGCGTCTTGGAAGTCCCCAGTCAGAGCAGGTTGATGTTGCCAGGGTAAGAGAAGTGTGGGGGCTTGGTTGGAACTGTGGTTGACAATGAAAAAAATATTTCATACTAGTTTAAACCAACTTGCAGTAAAGCTCACACTAGTCACGGGGCCAAGCTAACTTTAAAGCTATAGGTACAATGACATGCTATTTTTTCCAATAAAAAATTCCAACACTGCAGGAGACACTATTAATCCCAAACATCTTGTGAGAAGTAATCGATTGTACTTAAAAAAACAGCTCAAGCACTCTTTTATTTGAGATTTCAGAATTACCAGTATGCATGTGTTTATAATATCATGCTACCTTAATGAACATAAATATAGGATACAATCCCTGAAAACTCCTTCCACTTGCTTCTCTTCATCTCACAATATGCATAGCTCCCTGCAGGCCAGATGAGGATATCTCTCCGTTTATGAGGAGGAGGTTATCTTCATCTTCCAACAAATGTATTGCCAGAGAAATTATATAATCTCGTTACATTCCGGAATGAGGATCCTCCCTCTGTTCCGCCTGCTCTCAGGTCATCTGCGCCAGTAGCCTCCCCCGGTCGTCTCTGTGTGTGAAGGTGTCGTTTTAATGAGGGGTCGCAGCGCCGGATCCTCCCTCTGTCCTCAACATTCACACTCACTTGGCTTCACAAGATATTATGTTGATCTTTTGTGTGTTGCACGACATACTTCTCTGCTTTAGAACACAATAAATGCCGCAGGAAGACACTATCCAAAGCTAGCGTGCTTGACTTTAGCTTAGTGGATGGACATAATCTCAGTAATTGGACCATAATGTCACTACCCATAAACAAGCTGCTGTTACTATGAGGCACAGGAGGCCGCTGTTTTTATCATGTTTGTTCGAAAATCAAAGGGCACCACGGGGAATCCTGCAGGGCGAACACAGGACATGATATGCTTTGTAGTTTATCAAGGCCAAATTGGTTATGACTTGTGGCAGAGATCACTGCTTATGAACAACCGAGACGGATTCAGAAGAACAACCAATGATTGTCTCATAGGCACAGGTGTGAAGTTGATGCTGAAGAGAAAAAACGTCAGAACGAGGTGAATTCATCACTTAAAACCAATGAGAATTACTCTTTACCTCATTTAGACATTAACCTGAAGCCCTGCACTTTATCTTGGAGTGTGTCATCCTTCAGCACAACCGCACCTGCACACTCACACACTCTGCCATGTTCCCAAAGTACTGAGGTGTGTTTGCAGCAGCAGAGGCAGGTGCGCGTCTCATTTGCTTTGAATTCCTCTGTTAATCCCATTTATGTCAACCATTAGGGCCCCGCTGGAGAAACGATTGCCCAAATTCTCGAATCAATGAAAAGTCCCTGAAAGGCTGGCGGCGCGTGCAGTCGATGGCGGTGTTTACCTACGGCCACAGATGTTGCTCCATTATTCCGCTTCGTCAAGTGAAAGCTCCTCAGAGGTGTTTGAATTTATCAACCCAGCGAGGGAGCAAGAGGAGGAGGTGCACAGCACAGCGTACAGTCAGCTGTGGGAATGTACGAAACAGCCTCAGTGTGGAAACATGAGGCCAGGTGCAGCAGCTGCAGGTAAATCACAGAGTTTGACCTTCTTTAGCCGTGCCACTGACTTTGCTCCATACTGCTGATATTGGTGTATTTGACTATGTTTCTGCAGACTGAAACATATCATCAATTATTGGATTGCTATGAAAATGTTAGAATAAGTCATCAGAAATATTTATTTATCCCGGGGGAATTCGTTTTTCTGGACAGTTATTCCATAGAATGTAGTAAAAAAAAAAAAAATGTAATATATGCAACATATCAAATAAAATATATCAGTATTTTTTTATTTTTAGATTCAATACGGTTAGATTAGATGTATTTGATTCATCCATATTGGGAAATTGTTTTGTTGCAGCAGCAGTGCCTTCTGACATGCCTCGGAGGAATGTAGGCAAATGCATGTTGCTTTACATGAGCTGCAGAGCGTGCACACAACAAACGTCTGTCTCTAATGAGAAGTGCAGCTTTATGGGAGCATCTGTACGGCAGACAAGATGTCAACTTATTCCACAGTTTTCCCGTCAAACTATTCTGATGACAGTTCACATGTCACCTCAGGAATACCAAAACCACTCAGCAGCACGCGAAAAAACTGAGAGAAGCAATAGAGGCCCCCCCTTAAATTAGGACACACATGCATTATGCATCAGGGAGAATCACAACACACCATGACTTTGGCTGACAGAGTAGTTAGAAGTTGACTTGCTGCAGTAATGAGGTCACTTCTGTGGTTCTTAAGCATTTTCTGAGAAAAGTAGAGTGTGCCTGAGAGCATTTTCTTTTGACTGATGCTATCCACTTATGTGGGTTATTTCACTGGAACGCACTGCTGATGTGATGGTTTAAGGGCATTTTTTAAATGATTGAGGCACCTGAGAAAAATTCATGCTCAGGCCAAACACATTAGAGGCAGAATTCCACGACACGTGCATGCAGGGGGGAAATGATGACATATAACTTCAAGGCATGGAAGTGAACTTGGATGATATGATGAAAGATGGCAGCAGAGTTGCCACAATGAGGTAATGGAGGGGATTTAGAGAGGGGGAGATTTTGTCCAAATACCTGAACATAAAAGCGGCAAGAACGCTCTCTTTTCTGCAGCTGCAACACAAAGAAAATCAGAGTTAGGAAAAGGTTAACATATCAAACAAGTCCTCTGAAATACATTTCTTTCAGCAGCTTGAAGTAAAGATTCAAATCACTTTCATAAACCGTGTAGCAAATACATTAATTATACCTGATCTTAGAAACACATCAGAGGCTCGTGTGTTAATTAGCACTAAAACGAGATGTACAAGCCATGTGGGAATACATCTATGGCACACTTGATTGTGATTTCAAGGCAAGTATTTCAGTTTTTCAGAAAGATAAGAAATGCATGTGAGAACTCAGGAGCGCGGTTTCAGTTGTGATTTAGCACACCTGAATGACAGGTAGCTCGGTTAGCACTGCACGCAGACTGAATTATTTTAATCGAGTTCTAAAACAAGCGGGCTAGCCAACAAAGCTTCTGTGTGGCTTAACAGCTAGAATCTGGTACCGTGCTAAATCCATGCAGATTAGCTCCTAAGAGCACCGTTTCCTCATAAAGGAGCCCCGTGCTCCACATCGCAGCCCACTCCTCCACATCACAGCCCACTCCACTGGAAAGCATGAGCCGGCTCCCCTTTGATCATGAGCAGCACACTGATCTCTCCGTTTGCCAACTCAATCCTCTCATTGTCTGCTGGCAGGAGCATTGTGCAGCGCTATCGGCAAAAAAAATCTTTAATTCGCTTAGCTCTCTGCAGATTGTGTCAAAAAGGATTGGAGGTAAACATCAGCCGGGAGGACGTCCAACACGAGGGAGAGAGGTACTGCAACAATGGACGGAGAATTATAAATCCCCTGACCTCCTTAATAAAAGCTTTTTTCATTCAACTCCACAGAACTGCCTTTTTGAGCCAGTTCCTCACCTTTACAAGAGAAACTAAAGACTTCAGCAGCTATCTCCACCACAGCAGATCTTCAATGGAGGGTTTTATGTGAAACCTTTTTTCAAGAGGTAGTATAAACTGCAGATCCTCCTCAACGTGAGTTTCCCCATTGCCTGCCCCTTTGCTTTCGGCCATCTTTACTGCCTTGCCTCTCCATTGGAGGACACTGCCACTAAAATCTCAATGGGGACATCTGTGTGTGTCGCAGCAATGAAATAAAAACGGTCTGCCCCCCGAAAAGCTATTTGAGACCAGGTGTTCATTCTCCCCTACAAGTGAAGCCGCTCCTCCAAATTAACGAGTGACATTTTAAATGTCACTGATGTTTGCTGTTGAGGAAGTATTATTTGTGCTCGCAGTGAGTCGCTGAGATGACTCACTCTCACAGAGCTTGGATCCGAAAACCTACGCTGTACTATTAGTATAAATCAAATGCTGCATGTGTAGTGCTTTAGACGAGCATGACATCCTTTAAACTACATCAAAGTTGAACTGATAGCATAATGCATGAGGGCTACAGATATGCTCTCCGCTGTAGTTGAAGGTGTTTCATATGCATTGACCTCAGGATAACGCTAGGTCTCACTTTTTCTGACAGCAGAAGCAGATCATAAAAAAAAAAACTACTGTTCAGGTTGCACTGGGTGGAGGTGATGTGGAAGGTACGGTAAGCATACATTTTGAACACTCAGAAAGGTTTTGGACACATAAATTGGCACTTTTGAGTTAACGTTGTAAGCTTTGGCGTAAAGGAGTAGAAACCATCCTGTTTATGCACCCTGTTAGATAGCCATATATGTATTAGAGCATAGATATTCGTTTTTGTACCTTGTTGAGGCTCCGTGCAGCGCTGTCTTTGCCACCGGGCGTCAGGTTCCTGAGCTGCACGTCGAGCAGGTCCACCAGCTGCACCATGGCCTTCACGGTGAACGTGATGTCTCCCGCCTGGAGATTACGCTTCGTTTGCTCTGCTAACTCCCGGGCGATGACTGCAGCCGTCTCTCCAGCTTTGAGCTGCAGGAAAAAGGACAGAAAAGAACCAAAATTAGGTGATAACTGGCACAGATGTATTCCTTATATTCTTTAATTCATCGTACATAACCCATAAAGATGACAAATTGCAATATACATCTTTTTAGCCCTAGCCAGTATATGTGTTCCCTAACTGCTGCTTTGCTGCACACAGTTATTGTGGCGAGACGGCACTCAGCTGAGGGCCAATATTGTATCTGGAAGCAATTATAAAATCAACCAATGAGGGGATTTCCCCAGATAGCCTTACACCTTTATGAAGTTAATGGAGAGCTGCAGCTCAGGGCGGGCAGTGTGCAAGTTGTACACAGAGGACACATCCTCTACAATATTCATTTTTCTTTTGTTTGGACGAGATGTGATTTTTGTGTCTTGGGATTTGTTGAAAACAGAAACATATTATGATAAGTATTTCCCTTCCGTGTTTTAAAGGCTTTATTTCTATTTAGGAGACCTTTACTGTTTAATTTCTAACTCACTCTGACACACTCTTCTGTATTACATTATTTTTCACTGACAATGCAGAAACAATTACCCTGCATGTATACAAAAACAATAAAACCCAAAGCTAATATCTTAGCAACCAACAATAGGATGTGGGTTTCTGTACATGCTCTTCCTGTACACGAAGCTTTATCTGGATACAACTAATTAAATAAATAATCTATTATTATCTATATATATAAAATAATAAAAACATTTCTATAAACATGAACAAGTTCAATAATGTATAATAAAAAAACAAGATATTTTTATAAACATTCAAGTTAAACTTATATGACCAATGAAAGACATTGACTACAAATATTGATATAAACATGATAAGTCAATGGTTAAAATGTAAACCTTGTACTACAATATATAAGTTGTAAATTACAGTATATACGTGTGTAATGTATTAGTAATAATAAGAAAAAGTGATATTCTGCTCAATTGTAAAATGGCTAATACCTCGAGTCGTAAGTTAGTGTTACTATAACAAATCTAGCTATTCTTAGAGTAGAAACTAAATTGCCACATGAGTTTTCTTTTAAAGCAGGGGTGTCAAACTAAATTTCATCGCAGGCCACATTAGCATTATGGTTGCACTCAAAGGGCTGGTTGTAACTATATAAATATACATAAATATATAATATATATAAAATAATGTATTATATTACATTATTGCCTCTGAATTGGATTATTATCGGATAGGATAATAACTTAGTAATTAACTACGTCTGAAAGCATAAGTCTAGGGCAAATAATTGCAAGTCTCTTCAGTGCGCATGTCACACAACGAGATGCATTGTGGGACATGTAGTTTATGGGCAACCTGCTTCTGAAAAGTGGGATGTAACCGTATAATAAACGTATTATAATCTTGGCAAGCTCTTGCGGGCCACATAAAATGAAGTCGCGGGCCGGATTTGGCCCCCGGGCCTTGAGTTTGACACCCCTGTTTTAAAGGTAAGGTGGCTTATATCTAAACCAGGGGTATCAAACTCAAGGCCCGGGGGCCAAATCCGGCCCGCCACTTCATTGTATGTGGCCCACAAGAGCTTGCAAAGAATATAATACGTTGATT
>NW_011347908.1:0-2929 GCF_000735185.1 Notothenia coriiceps
TCATACTTTTAGCCTCTGTATTTGTGTGTGTGTGTGTGTGTGTGTGTGTGTGTGTGTGTGTGTTGTGTGTGTTGTGTGTGTGTGTGTGTGTGTGTGTGTGTGTGTGTGTGTGTGTGTGTGTGTGTGTGTGTGTGTGTGTGTGTGTGTGTGTGTGTGTGTGTGTGTGCGTGTGCGCGCGCAACACTTCGGTGTGCTTTGTTGGGACATATTTATATTCTTTGTGCCACTGTATGAGTTTGTTTATGCATGTTAATTAAGTGCACATGTTTATGTTTTCTTGTGAGCAGCATTTCATCAGAGGGAGTGTTGATGCTGAGATAATGATAATGTGTTATTCGAGGGAATACATTCTTGCTTTTGCTTGTGCTGTTTTCTGGCTCGTCGCACAGGGTTGCCTTTCAGCACCCTCTGCCTAAGAGCAGCTGCGTGACCAGTTTCAAACAAACATCACAGTATCTCTGCTCCCCACGCAGCCATTTATGCTATTAGCGGGTTTAGCTCAGGAAGAGGTTGAGGGAGAAGATCAGAGCGCAATAATGTGAGAAAGAGGCAGAAGACCAGGAGCAGTATTGTGACAGCACATGAACCATACCATTCACAAACTTGGTTAGAAGGGAGACAACATGCTATGAGTTTATATGTATACATACATTTAAATGAGGCCAAAGGAAATAAAGGAGCTGTTCAAGTCTCATAGAGTAATGTTTAGACCTGTGGCAAAATGATACTGTACCATGCTCACTGATAGATACACCCTGGATCTCAGGCAGAAATAAAGGGAAAGAATATGCTTGTTACACAGACTCTTACCACTTCTCACCCTACAACGAGTAGAGGGAGAGAAGGGGAGAGACAGTGGAAGCAACAGAGTGTGAAAAAGGATGTAGGTGAGAGAAAGAGTGCGATATTATGTCATACATACATAGAGGGCAATTCAAAGTAAAGCAGGAAGAGACGGCACAAAAGTAGGGCGAAAAACAAGATAGGAAGGGAGAACAGAGAGGGATGGAAAAAGTAGAGAAGAGATGGAGGAGTGAGGCAGAACTTGCATCAGATCACAGAGGAGGGAAGCTGGCAGTAATGCTAATGCCAGCAAGCAAGGCTGTCTCTGCATATACTTAACTCTGAGTGTGGTGTGCATTTCTTCCAAGTGCATATGATTGCATCAATTTGTGTACCGAGTTGTTTGTGCATATACTTAATGTGTTTGTGTATCCATGCATTATTGTGTGTCCCTTACCCTTTATTTTGGTGCACGTGTGTATGCTTTCTATAGGTTTTCACTGATTTTGTCTTTGCTATTACCTAGCACACACATATATATATATATATGTCTCTCCTACTTT
Source organism: Notothenia coriiceps (assembly GCF_000735185.1). Taxonomy (NCBI): domain Eukaryota; kingdom Metazoa; phylum Chordata; class Actinopteri; order Perciformes; family Nototheniidae; genus Notothenia; species Notothenia coriiceps. The sequence goes on from NW_011347908.1 coordinate 1,347, forward strand.
CACCTCATTACCAATCATTTTCCCCTCTTTTATATTTGACCTAGATATTTTTTTTTTCTATTTTCTTTTTGTCTGTGTTGTATGCATTTCATCCTCCCGTTCATGTCCCGAATATGACCCGTTCTGCTTTACCCACTGTTTAGTTTTCTCTGTTTTAGTTGTATACATAACAAAAGATTCATCCCCAATATTTTAAGTAAAATATATTTGTTGTCAAATACTCATCATTGAATAATGATGAGTAGTTTCCTACAGTTGTTGCATGGTCAGGTCTACTTTTTTTGTTTTAATGTAAAGTTAGCCATAGTCAAGCATGGATATGATTTTAAGCAAATACTTTCTATCCTCAGTTTAATCTGTCAGTTGATCCACATTTTGTTTGAAAGTGAGAATGCTGTCTAGACAAATCCACAGGTATTCACAGGATTGCACAATTATAATTTCAGTATCATTAAGTGTATGTATCGCAGGGCGATGCAAAAATGGAAATATGCGTTCTTGGGAAAATAACACATTTTATCTTGTCAGCATCCAGTGCAAACTTTATGCAAAGATCATGCACATATCTATGAAGAGTGCATAATGTAATTATACTTTTGCAAACTGATGTTAGAAGTAAAGAATTTAGAGAGCTGCTGATTTAACTTTTTTTCTTTCAAAAATATAAGTGCTAATGAAACGATGTGTGTTCTCTGTTTCCAGGCTGTGTCCACACTGACAGACCTGTTGAGAGATAACCTGAGGAATGATAAAATAAAGCAGTTCCTGCTGCCGCCACTCGGGGAGATCCTCTACCTCATCGCCTCTCAGGTAGGCTTCATCACAGAAGCCAGTATAAGAGACAGACATAATGCAGCTTATTGATTTAAAGGGAACACACTGTATACGTGCAGTCCAAGGGCAAAGATTGCAGTTTGTAGTTCCATGGCTCATTACAACTTCCTTCTTTTCCTTTCTGTGGCTTCTGTAACAGTTATTAACACATTGTGCCAAATATTTGTATAAGTATTCCTTAGTCTTAGATGTTGTCATCAGTCTAGTTAGGGTTTTCAATATCACAGGTGGACATTAAGATGGAATCTGTCCTATAATATGACAGGGGCATTACATTTATCTCAGATTCTCAGTACTTTCCATTGCTTAGACCAGGGGTGGGAAACCTTTTTCCTCTCAAGGGCCTTTTCAATTTTTTCAACATCCACCGAGGGCCGTACAAATTAGTGACCTCTGCTTAAAAATACTAAAATCACAGCCCATTCATTTGGCCTTTCTTTCATCCTGTGCAAAAAAAAAGGAACGTCTTAGCTAAATCCAGATATCTTACCATGACTCGCGCATGCGTGCACGGTTGTGGCCTGAAAGATATGGACACAACATGTGTGCAAATGTATTTAGTTTCCTATCCATGTGGACACGATTTAAGTGGGGGTGGAGACCTTACCTCCTCTAGTGGGGTCCGGGGGCATGCTCCCCCGGGAAGATTTATTTTTAAATGTTGAAGTTAAAAGCATCAATCTGGTGCACTTTGAGAGCAACATTAGGAGATCTATGGATACATCTCTCAACACGATATGAAACAGTAC
>NW_011347909.1:0-2436 GCF_000735185.1 Notothenia coriiceps
GGGGGGGGTGGGGGGGGGAGACAAAGTGCTTCAAAAGGAATTTGCATATGTCAGTTTCTGTAGGGAAGTTTAGCCAATCAGTACCAGTGATGGAAAAACTTTATATAAAACAATTCCATGACTTTTCCAGGTTACCGTGACCATATGTAACACTTAAATAAAAATAAAGCTGTCAAGTAGATACGGTAGTTTTCTATTAACGGCATATCAAATTAAAATATCAAGTATTATTCTTCCTGCATCAATACAGAATAGGAAGAGAACACTGAATAACATTCATAACTGCCTGTGAAAACTCGTGGCTGGAGGATTTAGCAATGAAGCAAAAATATGTGCTCTAATAAATGATTATGCATCACTTTCTATTAAGGTAGTGATGAAACTAAATAGCTTCACCTTTTCCAGATGCAACAATTAGGTGGTGCAACAATTCTACTTCCTGTTTTATTTTTCGGCACCCCATGACCACTATGACACTTTATCGTTGTAGACAAACAAAGCTCTGGTGGACTTTTTCTAAAATATATAAATAATTAGAGTCTTTTGTGACTGAAAGAGTTAGTTTACGAGTTACATAGCTAAAGCTGTTTAATACATTTAATAGAGTCAAATTACATTATTTCCCTATTAGATGTAGTGGAGTAGAAGTATAGCACTACATGGAAATACTTAAGTAAAGTACACATTTGATTTGAGTAAATGTACTTGGTTACTTCCCATCTCCCCATTTATATGAATGCCTTTTCCATCTGGTTAGAATTAAAACATCATAAATGTTTAGGGAAAAGACATTTCATCTTCATATTGCTGTTTTCAAAAAAGGGGAAATGATCAACCCTAGCCAACTACAACATTTTGCAGGTGGAGGAGACCAAAACAGAGCAAAAAAGGAGATGAGGACATGAGCAGGATTCCAAATACAGGATAATGTTACAACATAATAGACAACTTTTAAGAATATAAAAAGACAAATCCGGGGAATCTTTAAATAAGATGTGCGGATTTACCTGCAACAACACAAAAACTGAATGTTGAATGGACACAGCATTCACCTTTTCAGGGACTCATACTCCACACATTCAATTACGGTTTATCACTGCAGGGGGAGTGATGTAACACTTTGAGGGACCCGGAAATCCTCCACTGATGAAACCCTTGGAGGAACCTAGAAATCCTGCGTTGACTTTCTATCACGTCTGTGGATCTACCTGGCTGTCTGTTCTCATCAGCTGGGGAAGACTCCACTGTGGGGGGCGCACCGGCTCCAACATATGTCCACCTAACACACCCTGTCACCATGAAATAACTGACACCGGGAGGGCTGTTTGGGAAAAATAGCCCGGGTTTTTTCGAAGAGGAAAAACAGCTCCCTGACCTGTCACAGAAAATGTTTAACCGTGAGTGAAGGAGACGTTGTCTGCCAGGTGTGTGTGTGTGTGTGTGTGTGTGTGTGTGTGTGTGTGTGTGTGTGTGTGTGTGTGTGTGTGTGTGTGTGTGTGTGTGTGTGTGTGTGTGTTATCTATGCATCTACCAGTGGAGGCCTCAGCGGAGGTGGGTATGTTACCGCCACCCGCGGGGGCCCCTGCAACCCCCAGTCTGGGAGCAAGTGTACAAAGGCCCCCCCAAATCCTCATCAACACAACATACCTCCGCCAGACAGAACAAATTACACCACCACCCCCCACCCAAAAATAAGCTCGCATTACCTCACTACCAGACTGTAGTGTCTACATACATTCAGAGGTCAATGTGATCTGATTACTCCACCATTTTTAGAAATGTAAATTATTGCGTCTTTTTTAATACCTTTAGTACTTTTTTTGCATCCTGATTACGTAATCCCGTTACATAAGGGGTGTCAAACTCTAGGCCCACGGTCCAAATCCAACCCCTGACTTCATTTTATGTGGCCCGCAAGAGCTTGCAAAGGATAAAATATGTTTATTATACGGTTACATGCCGCTTTACATAAACACGTTGCCCATAAACTACATCTCCCACAATGCATCAAATTTTGTGACATGTGCAATGAAGAGGCTTGCAATTATTTGCCCTAGACTTCTGCTTTCAGAAAAAGTTAATTATGAAGTTATTACCCTATCCGATAATAATCCAATACAGAGGCAATAATGTAATATAATACATTATCATATATATATTATATATGTATATGTATATCGACTTAAAGTTACAACCGGTCCTTTAACCATAATGCTAATGTGGACCGAGATGAAATTGGGTTTGAGACCCCTGTGTTACATGTAATCCGTTACTCCCCAGCCTGGTTTTTAGCTATTTTTAAGGGGAAGCAAAAGCCTGATTACTCATTTGCTCGTATTTGTTTCCTTGTGATTATTGGAGGGTTCAAGTTTTTAGCTACCTGTCTAGCTTTGCATAGCCGCACATTGCGAGGGCAGAATAGTGAAAAGATCACAG
>NW_011347910.1:0-1899 GCF_000735185.1 Notothenia coriiceps
CCACGTGTCCAAGAGACACACACACACACACACACACACACACACACACACACACACACACACACACACACACACACACACACACACACACACACACACACACTCACACACTGCGGCAAATTCATTGAGCTGTGTGCAGAATCAATGTCAAGTCACCACCTCGGCTGCAGGTACACATCATTCTCCAAAGTGGTGCATTGTGGGTGTTGAATAAACTCAATAGGCCAACTCTATCATATACATGTAAATATATTAAGCAAACTACAAACAATGACCAGTTGTGTGTTTTAATTGCCAATTAGGGTCTCCTTGTGATTATAACACTGTAGATCTAATATCTACTCATATCACTTTACGATTAGAGTTAGCGCCATCTTGAAAACGTCACATTACTCATACTATATTTTTTATAGAAAACCCCTGGTAATAATCATCATTTATTTCTTTATTGATACTAACATACCTACAGTAATATACCACTTTATTTATTGTAATAAACACATTTCATATTTATTGTTGTTATAAATTGTAGTACAATGTGCACATTTTTAATTAACGTCTAATGTTAATATTCATATATTTTTCAATTTTATTTGATATTTTTATTGCACATTTTTACTTTGACTTCTCCTGTTAATATAAATATTTTAATATTTTTTTATTTGACCTCTTATTGCATAGTTATGCTTTAACTTCTTATGATTGTATAGATATTATCATTCTATTTTATTTGTATTACACATTTTTACTTTAACTTGTTTTGTGATATAAATATTTTGAATTATTTTATTTTATATTTGTATTGCTCACTTCTGATTTAAAGTCTTGTGTATATACATATTTATATTCTATATTATCCTGTATTTGATCTTCTTTTTTGCACATTTCACGCATTTTTTTGTATAATTTGTTTTAGTATTCTGCAAACGAGCAACTCAACTCAACTCAACTTTATTTATAAAGCCCTTTTCAAAACAGCCGGAGCTGAAACAAAGTGCTGTACACGCCATAAAAAACTAAAACAAAACAACAATAAATAACAATATAAAAACAACAAAACCAATGAAGCATATAAAAACAAACAGAAACAGAGTCTCATGCTGGGTTAAAAGCCAAGGAATAAAAATGGGTTTTTAGGCGAGTTTTAAAAATGGACAGTGAAGGGGCTTGTCTAATGGTCAATGGGAGGCCATTCCAAAGTTTTGGACTGGCAGCGGAAAAGGCTCTATCCCCTCTGAGCTTCCGTTTAGACCTCGGTACCTCCAGGAGCAGCTGATCAGCTGACCTGAGGCACCGGGCAGGAGAGTAAGGATGGAGCAGCTCTGAGAGGTACGGCGGGGCGAGACCGTAAAAAGATTTAAAAACAAATAAAAGAATCTTAAAATGGACTCTAAAATGCACAGGCAGCCAGTGGAGGGAGGCTAAAATGGGAGTAATGTGCTCCCTCTTACGTGTTCCAGTTCCAACTGTCAGTAATCCTACTTTTCCCCGGGATAAATAAAGCATCCTGATTCTGAATCAGTGACTGCATTGATCCAACTGGACCAGCAAAGTGGGTTTTTGTGCTATTTTCAGCTGATTCGTCGTCTCTCTGGGGATTTCATTATCCAACCGTTGACGGATAATATGACAGCGAGTGTGTGTAGAGTGTTTTCCTCACTGTTGGGAAAATACTGAATGTTCTTTCTTTATCAGAGCAGCACACGATGACAGAGGCCCATACGTAGCTGTGTACTTAGCTGGATGTATGAGTACATGGATGAGACACTGTGTTGAAGTTAGGATGTTCCTAAGATTGGCATGATGACACAGATCTATAGAGATAGGCATATGACTGTCATGTGTATTGCTTACGCAGGCCTTAGCTAATCTGAACTAATGTCAGAATACTGCTTTGAA
>NW_011347911.1:0-3584 GCF_000735185.1 Notothenia coriiceps
ACGCGTCACTGCACCACTCTGTCCTAGAGGCAAGCCATAGCACCTCTGAATGCCACATGTCTTTAGTTTGTGGTTGATACGTTTCATGAAGCTGTGATTATCCTGGAGCTCACATCAGCTATTTATAAGCAGAGAGATACAAATAACACATTTATAATTGTAAAGGGTTGACTCGTGGGTATCCTTAAAGCCCATTTTCATTCAGATATATCAAGGCAAGAGGTCGTTGTATCTAGAGATGTCCCGATCCGATCACGTGATCGGGGATCGGAGCCGATCACGTGATTTTCAAAAGATCGGAATCGGGAGAAAAAAAATCGGGGATCGGGATTTTTTACAAATTTTTAGATTTTTTTTTATAAATACTTTTTTTAAATTTTGTATTCAATGTTACAAAACAAAAATGACCATGTTCAAGTCTGAAAGTCATCCTGAGGCCTTAGTTTTGGTTTCAAATTACACAACATCATGTATGTGTTGCTTCTTTGGGGCTTGTTTTCATAGACCTGGTTGCTTATTTCTCTCAAATCTGGCAACAGAGTGGGCAGGGCGCAGTGTCTAATTGTAGCAATAAGCTAACGAGTACTGACAAGCTTTATTTTGTTTTGATCCAATGCTGCACAACTGAACTGATCCAATGCTGCTGTGAAAGAAAGAAGCTATATCCATGTTGGATAGAATATACAATTTAAATTAAAAAATAACCTTAAGGGACAACTTGAATGCTTTTTTTTCTCTTAATGCATTGCATAAAGATCGGATCGGGAAAAATCGGTATCGGCAAATTGTCAAAATCAAATGATCGGAATCGGATCGGGAGCAAAAAAAGGTGATCGGGACATCCCTAGTTGTATCCCTCTTCACAATTTAGCCTAACTTGAGCCTAATCCTAAATGTGTAAATGCATGTGATTGTGAACTTAATTAAATGTTAAAGGTTAAACCACCCCAATATTCCACATCACGTGCTAATTAAGTAGATCTCAAACTGTACCCTTTTAATCAATACCTAGTAAACTGGTAGTCCAAGAAAGTACACCCTGGAGTTTTTAAGTTGCATGGTGCAGGCTATAATCTAAAACGTGTATGTAAGCAATACTGGAGTTTGGAGCAACACATCCTGAAATACAGGATAGTGGGCGCAGACAGTTGCAAAGGTCACACGGTGCATGTTTGTTGCTCCAATTCTCCCTGAGGCCTCATTTCATTGTACCTTGGTTAGATGTAGGCTTAAACACTCCTGTCTGGGAGTATTTTGAGACACCCTAATGGTAGGGTTTATTGTGCAGGGCTACATTTAGTGCAGTTTAAGTTCCTTCCTCCCCCATGTCTCCTCTTGGTTTCCAACCCTCTGCTCTTTCACGGACTATTCATGGATGTGCAAAACTGCTGGGTTTGGTGGAAAATTGTAAAGGCTGTCTCAGTATGTGTGTGAAACTGGAAACTTTTGACTTGATTTACCTACAGTACGAATTATTTTCATCTGCCCACTGTACTACAACGTGTAGCCCATACAACTTGGTACAACATATCATCAACACAGGCTAGAGTATTTATCATTTCAGTAAGAACACAAGTACTTAAACACAAATAAGAATAACTGCATACTAGTGATTGACAGATTTTCTTCCAGTAGTCACAAAACTTTTTGACTTGCCGTTTTACACTGACCTTAGCACAGATACAACTGTCATGAAAGAGGTGAATATACAGAATTGCAACATCTTTTTTTTTAAGACCATTACAGAAATTACATACTGCTGCTTCTTTCCAATTTTCCACCCGGTTCATGACACAAGGGAAAATGCAAAATGCTTTAGTTCAAAGATTTTGAGTAATAAAGAGGCGGCGTGTGGTGCAGTGGGTTGTGCGTTCACAGGTTCAAACCCCACTGCAGTCAGCATGTCGTTGTGTCCCTGAGACACTTCACCCCAAATTGCTCCTGTGGGGATTGCCCACAGTATTGAGCATGTAAGTAGCTTTGGATAAAAGTGTCTAACAAGTGACATGACATGTAAAGACCAGGATCAACACTTGGTCTATTTTCTCTCACGCCTCTTTAAAATAGGAGGAAACTGTGAATGCTACACTTATTGTTTTACCATATTTCCTAGTGATACTCTCATCTCTGAACAAACGTCCATAAACCTAAATCATACAACTACTGGCCAACTACACAGATGTCCTACTTTTGTCTGAAAGGGGAACTAGTCTGAATTTAAAACCACCACCATGAGTATTTTTATGATTGGTTGTAGGAAATGGTTTTCATTTCCTTTTTTTAAAAGTAGGGAACAAATGACAGCTGTTCAACTTAGCCCGAGTATTGCTCACTTAATCAAGCCAAGAAAACTCCCCATAGATTATAGTCTCCGACAGTATAACAATTAAAAACAACAAGCAGTTTATAAAGCTCCATTTTCATAAACTCATTCTCACTTTGCGTCCAGACTGCAGGGATGGGTGGTGATCTGGATGGCTGACGGACAGGAAGGAGGACCAATCACATGAGAAGATGCTGGCTCGTAACCGCTTCCTGCTGCTGGTGATGGTGGGGGGGGCCGCGCTGGCCATCATCAGTCTGAGCCTCCAGTTCTGTAAGTGCAACTCCACTGATTTACATATTCAGCTATAGAGTGGTGCAGGAATGAGTCCTAAACCCGGAAACAAGTTAGCATTTTAGCACACACCCTTTCATGAGGTTTTGGTTGGATGCTTGCAATAAAGTATTTTATTTTAAAATCAAATACGCCAGCTGCTATTCCTCATAAACATCTTTTGTCTTTTTAACGGTGGTTGCTAACTAATGACTTCATGAGCCTGCTAAACGTCATCATGCTGGACATTAGCCGCCTTTAGCTTAGCATTGGTGACATGAAGAATAGAACATATCTTAAATTGTCAACGACATTTCTTTGGCAACTCTCACTGCGGTAAAACAATTGACACAATTAAATAAGACTGGTAAAAGCAGAGGTAGTAGCCATGTGACCGTGCCGTAGTTCCTTGATAGCTGTTAACTTTTTACTTCTGGCGATTTTATTTATTGCAATATTTTAAATCCAATAGAAAAATCTCAATTGACTATTTTATACAAAACGACATTACACTTCATTAGGTTCAATAGACAAACGTCTCAGTTCTTCTGTTTGTTCATACATGCATGTCCTTTCATTGCTCCCCCATTCATTCTGAAACAAAGCAGAATCCCCTAAAGGCTTCCTATAAATATCCAGCAGCCGCGGCCTCACTGCGGAAGAGACTGGGTCAACAATCTGCTGGGGAATGCCTAGGTGTTCACGATTGTGTCTTTCCCCACATGATGTCATTGTTCAGGTATTGTGTAGAGTGTGTGAGCCTCAGTGAACGAGAGGAAGCACCGCTCAGTGAGTGGAGACGGACCCTCCTGCACTGAAAGTGATTTGCAAGCCTCAGAGGCGTGATTGGAAAACCAGAGGGTGATGAGGCGTGCGGTACAAATGGAAATATGTGTTCAGATGTCAAATATGTAAGAGAGTCACTTTTTTCTGGATTCCTCAAAAACCCCAAATGCAAATCCCAAATTTTGTTAGACAACCTCGAAGT
>NW_011347912.1:0-4057 GCF_000735185.1 Notothenia coriiceps
TAACGATCACCAATGAACCCCAGACTGTTCCCACACGCTGTTGATGCTCTTGCCTTTTTCTCCAGAGTTGCAATAGCATAAGAATGTGCGTGCACGGACACAACGACACTGAATGCACGAGTAACGAGTGTTTGAATCAGACTCCAGTAAAGCTTTCTGGAGCATCTACATTTACAGCACCTCAAAAGATCCCAATTCTAGTTAGAAAGTCATTTTCCCGCCTTCAAAGAACGGAAACACAGTGATACCTCTTTCCAGTATTTGCGTGACATCGAACTGCAAAGAAGCTATTCATGTGAGGCATGACATATGATTTTAAACATGTTGTTTCTCACTATTACAACACCTACTGATCGCAGCACACATGCCCTATCGATTGTTGATCAGTAACACTTCTGTAACACCGTATTAAGCTTTGCATAGCCTGCCTAAACGCAGGTGTCGTGCTGAATCAATGTAATGAATGTTTTACCTTTATGAATGCAGTTACATATGACTGGTAATGCATTGAGGACAAGTGTTTTGGTGCAGGTAGCAAAAAAAGAGCCATGTTTGAAATTGATTTAAATGATTCAAGTTTAAAGAACCGATTCAGTGGAAAGAGTTGCTCTGCACATGACTTTATTCCAGGAACTAGACACCACCCTTTTACACATGCGATCAAGTGTTGCTTAACAAGACAGTGTGTTTTCAGAGAAGCTGCACAATCTCTGCTAGTGACACCAGGAATCACAATAGTATATGTTGTTATTTTTAAGAGATATTAAACCCACCCTAAAGGGGCAGACAGCGCTTTGAGAAAAGACTTCTGAGAGAAATAATGTTCTAAAAGCATCTATTTACTTAAATCAAAACAAAGGAACCGATTCAGTCTGCACATCACTAGTCTCCAGGAACTAGACACCACCCTTCTTCATGAAATCAAGTGTTTCTAACAAGACAGTGTGCTTTCTAAGGAAGCCTCACCATGATCAGAGTATTACTACACTGTTATTGTTGAAACTAGAATAGATCCACCCTGACAGCTCGGTATACCATGCAGTTCTACACTAACTGATGAAGGACTCACATGCATGATGTAAGCAGCCTTACATCACCTGACAGCTGCTCAGTACAACAACATATGCTGAAGCAGACGTGCATGATTCACAGCAGCACACAGCGACTCTAATTGTCTCAGTAGACACATTACAAACAAGCATTTACAGAAAGACTTCCACATGCAACCCGTAATAATCCACGACCCCCCTCCCGTCTGAACCTTATGTAACACAAAGTATGCTGTGGCTGATTAGCTGTTACTTAACAGGCTGAGATACAGCGGTGCACGCCGTGTGTGTGTGTGTGTGTGTGTGTGTGTGTGTGTGTGTGTGTGTGTGTGTGTGTATATGTGTGTCTGGAGGGGCTTACGGAAGAGGCGGAGAAAAACGGATGTAAAAAGAAAACACCGAATCCAGCCTGATAAAGTCTCTTTATATTCAACCAGAAAACAGCTTCAGTGCAACAGCTGTCTGATCGCCTTACACACAGCGCGTGCACATTACATTCAATGTGTGTGTGTGTGTGTGGTTGTGTGTGTGTGGATCTGTGTGTGCCCTGCAGAGAGAAAGGAAGTTTTTGTGATATTGCACCAACCTGATATTCCCCCGCCGACCACCACCACGTCGTAGGCGTTGCTGGCTGCAGTCATGGTGCCGTGTGTGTGTCTGAGTGTGTGAGTGTGTGTGTCCGGGTCTCCGTGGATCCGCTGGTCGCGCCGAGGAGCGCATCTGTATTAAAAGCGCGAGGCAGGCCCACTCCGCCCTGACTCCTCCCCCAGAGAGAGGATGGGAGGGGAGTGTGTTCTGGTTTATTTTATATTTAACTGCATATTTGATCTTTTACTGCATTCTATTTCAATGTAAATACTGCTTTATTTCATTTTCGATGCTACTATGTAATGTTATTATAGTGTTCTTATAATAGTTCTCTATCTGTGATTGTACTTGTATGTATGGTATAATGGTGCAAACTCCAGTCACTTCATAAGGAAAGCAAGTTTAATCACTATCTTGAATCTTGAAACATGTATATTTTCCACATCCACATATGTATTTTTTAAATGTACTTTTTAATGCTATTTTATTTCTATTTCAGAAAAATGTTTGACTGTTTATTTCTCGTTTCTTAAACATTGGGATCAATAAAGTACTTATCCATCCATCTATCTATCTTGAATCTACAGAACAAGAAGAAAACAGACCAACACTATTAAAATAAATAGAGAACAAGATGAAACATCAGCAGCGATCCAAATTAAAAGCCATATTAAAAGATAGGTTTTTAATATGCTTTTCAAGGGAGTTTCCTGTTCTAAGATCCACGGCCGCTGAAATTAAAGATAAAAATAGAATACTAATTAAAATAATAATAATACAAAAATAAAGTGACATAGTGAATGTTGGATATAATATACAGAGCAATTCATATAGTGATTAACACACATTAAAAAGAGCATTCAGAAATAGTGCATGGAGAAACAAAATGTAAACAGCATTTCAAAACAGTCATTAAAAAGCAAAGAGAATGAAATAAACATAAACGCTTACATATAGAATAACACAGGTATAAAAGACACGATTAAAAAGTTACAGTACCGTGTGAGATATGAATGGTTCAAAGAAAGAAAAGAAAAGTCTTCTGGATTTCAAAGGACCTGCAGGTTTCTGGGAGTTAGTTCCAGATGTTTGGAGCATAATAACTGAACGCTGCTTCTCCGTGTTTAGTAAGGATAACATATCATACTTGAAATGATAGAAACACTTGCAAAGGTGGTGCAACATGTAAACCACACTTTGATGTTTTCTGTGCATCTGAAGTGTCTGTGTTTCCTCCAGATGGAGTTTCTCTCCCACATGAAAGGGCTCCTTTAAATCAAACACACAGGAGGTGAAAAGGAATGAGAGCAAATGTGGGAAATGGTATATTAGGTCCCCTTTAAAGTCGCTGCTGCCCTCTGCTGACGACACACACACACACACACACACACACACACACACACACACACACACACACACACACACACACACACACACACACACACACACACACACACACACACACACACTTTGAAGTTCTAACTAAGAAATTGAAATTCACTCTTGGCTTCCTTTACAGACTTAAATGTTGTTTTTCAACTTCATCCCGTAAAAGGTTGGTCTCTGGATCATTCCTGTCCCAGCTGGACTACGGAGATACAATCTATAGATTAGCCTGTCCCTCTGCTTTGGCCAAACTTGACCCACTCTACCATGCTGCACTGCGATACATATCAAAGGCACCCTATAGGACTCATCAAACTGTTATAGTAACTGTAGAAATAAGATATCACGGTAAAACGTTGATCACTTGAATGGACACATACAGTATTAGGATTGTTTAATATATTTACATAAACGTGCAGATATGAGTGCAGGTTAAAGTCCAGTCTTGGTTACTGGACTTTAACTGAAACAGAGTATTCCTACACTCTGGTACTTTTACTACAAGATCTGAGTACTTCTACTTTTACTACAAGATCTGAGTACTTCTACTTTGACTCAAGTACAAGATCTGAGTACTTCTACTTTTACTACAAGATCTGAGTACTTCTACTTTGACTCAAGTACAAGATCTGAGTACTTCTACTTTTACTAAGTACAAGACCTGAGTACTTCTACTTTGACTAAGTACAAGACCTGAGTACTTCTACTTTGACTCAAGTACAAGATCTGAGTACTTCTACTTTGACTCAAGTACAAGACTGAGTACTTCTACTTTTACTAAGTACAAGACCTGAGTACTTCTACTGTTACTAATTACAAGACCTGAGTACTTCTACTTTTCCAAAGTACAAGACCTGAGTACTTCTACTTTTCCAAAGTACAAGATCTGAGTACTTCTACTGTTACTAAGTACAAGACCTGAGTACTTCTACTTTTACTCAAGTACAAGACCTGAGTACTTCTACTTTCACTCAAGAACAATATCTGAGTACTTCTACTTCAAGACAAGATCTGAGTACTTCTACTTTTACTCT
>NW_011347913.1:0-1472 GCF_000735185.1 Notothenia coriiceps
CCCCCCTCCCCCCCTCCCCCCCCCTTATCACCTGAATCTCCTCCTAGAGCACCATTGAGTTATTTGTAACCAAATCTCTCTCAGAGGGGCGTGGGGAGGGGCTCCTTATTTTCATCTAAAGTAACAGACAGAGAATCAGCACTTTGGAAACAGGGCTGAAACAGAGGGGATTATGGGTAATGCTGCAATGATCTGTTCGGTGTTTCAGCCAATCAGAGACAGGCTCTGTATATATCTGAGACCTGTAGTATATTGATGAAAGACAGTAAAATAGGGGACCTTTAATGGACAAGAAAAGGTAAAAAAAAGCCAGTGATTTTGGTGAAAGTTCTCAATAAATTGGAGGTTTCTGTTTGCCAATAATATCTAATATTGTAGAAAATGTTATTCTCTCACTTGGCGCAGCCGTACAGGTCGCAGCAGTAGCAGGTCCCGCTTCGTATCGTCATGTTACACGACTCCTTTGGACTCCAACAGGTCACCTGGGAAAGGAAAATGCAAATCCAAAGGTGTCACAGTTCACCCACAAATAAGACAAGTTTGGACAATCATTTTCTGAAAGACATTGAAAGCATATTAGAGACATAAGCATTTCATGTCACAGCCACTGAATACCTTATGGATATAAATGTCTATGTTTTATAAGATAAGATGAACTTTATTGATCCCAATTTGGGACATTTCTGAAATAATATTTGAAATGATATTCACCTCTTTGCATTAAAACATCAAATGTCTTTTGCAAGCTGATTTTTTTTCAATACTCACAAAATAGGATCTGAAAAATATACATTGCTTATTCGATCGGTCAAATTGAAGAAGCAACATTTTCTGAACCTTCATTTGTTGGATCTGAATTTGTGAAAGGTTGATAAAAACATATTTCCACGACAAACAAATTCAGATAAATGGTTTTCAAAGTAACATTGTCAATTCTATACATTTGGTAGTTTACATGTTTTACATTTTTAGTATTCAGTAGATGTTAGAAAATGAAAATGTTTGTCTCTGTTTTGCTCCCATACGTTGGTCTTCACTCACAGAGGTGTAGAAGTTCTCGTAGACGTAGCTGCTGCCGCCGCTGTAGTACTGGCATCGGTCTGCTTTCAGTGGACGCATGTCCTGCCAAAAGTTAGAATATGGAGAAATACCATCCACAGAATGTCATCAAAGACATCAATCTAACGTCATTCAGGTTACACCCAAGATATTAAGAGAAACAAATGGACATTTTCAAGATAACCCAGATGTCTCTGATCAAAACTGTGTTTTTATTCTGTTTCGGATAACGTGCTCGGCCCAGTACGAACACAAGGTTATTCACAAGGTTACTTTCCTGGGAATGGTCTCAGGATTTTTGAAATATATTGAACTTTAAGGTCCTGGACTTCCATCAGTGCCCCTGGTGTGTGTGTGTGTGTGTGTGTGTGTGTGTGAATCTATGTGCCATGTGTGTGTGTGAGTCTCCCCTG
>NW_011347914.1:0-3984 GCF_000735185.1 Notothenia coriiceps
AAAACACCATCTTAAAACATAAAAGTCATAGACATTGACAACATGTAAAAAAACAACCTGCTACCTGTAGAATTAAAGAGTAAAAAATACTAAGTTGCTTGTATATTAGTTACATATTGAACTATCGCTATGCAAGTTTGAACAGCACCTATTTTATAGTATTTTGACTGATTGTGGATTGGGAGAGGAAGGGATGGCCGGAGTCCACATTTTAATACCCGTTAGAAATACATACTGTGATTGTATTTAATGTGGGTGGCCAAAATGTCATTTTATGATAATACATGAAACAGGAAGAAAAATGAAACAAGTTGTAAACCTGTCTTTAAATCCATCAAAGCTCCATCCTTTTTTGCACTTTGTATTACTTCTTTGACAATAACTCAACAAACAAGCAAAATCAGCGCAGTTCAATACAACAACTGAGTGCCAGAAAGAAAAATGATCTAGCCTTTTAAGTAAGTCAATTCCTGTACACTATGACCGTGGTATATCAATGCAGAGCGTATTTCGTTCACATAATCGAGGTTGGTATAGTTTGCGTTCCCAATAGTGAATGAGCAGGGTATCTCTAGAATCATACTTATTTCAATATATATTTTAATTATATAATAATTTCTTTAAAGTTTTCGATTCCATGGTCTACTGTAGGAGATTTGGCATGGAACATAAAGTTTTAGTTTTTCAAGCTATGTGATATGTTAGAAGTAGTGTTGGACCAACACTAACCGACACTAACCGAGACTGATTCATTAAAAAAGTCTTTGAATTGAATCATCACTTAATTCTAATGTTTTGTCTGTGGTTTAAAGTCTCCATAGGGACAAGGGGCGGTGTGGTTGTTGCTTATCAGTAGTGACACATATCGATCAATGCTTCACAGGTTGGGGTTGCTGATCTGACACAAAGTAATATCAGCACTCATGCATATATCTGACCTTTTATACAGCACACTGACACATAGGCTAAAGTTGTTGAACAATTTCAAATGTCAGTGAGTTCACACTCTGGCAATGTGTTTGTGTACTCTCTTAACTAATTATTTTACGTGCCAGTGCATTTTGATGCAGTTTTGTACATTTTTTAAATCACAAGGTCTTAAAGGAATACTTCCTCTACCAAGTGATCATTTGTATATCAACCATTCACTTCTTGTAACCTTGAATTCCTTAAAAAAACAGTTTTCATGTGAATGAAACATAAGTGAAAAAAAGTCTTTAATAACTGAGGTAAATAAAATAATATTTGTATGAACTCTCACACAAATTGCCTTTTTCCATTTATAGGCTCACTACTTCATAAACACATGCTAAATCTTCAGCCTTGTAGGCGCAAGAATAAGAGTGACTTTTTGGAAGTGTTTGAATTAGTAAGGTTTTAGCAAAATTGCATTTTTCAATCAATCAATGTTTATTCATATAGCCCAATATCACAAATGTTACATTTGTGATATTGGACTTCCAGAGAAAACCCACAGTTTAAAGGGAAACATGGGAGAAACCTCAGGGAGAGCAACAGAGGAGGGATCCCTCTCCCAGGACGGACAGACGTGCAATAGATGCTGTGTTTAAATCGAAAAGATAATACATTTACAACATGGGTAGACCAAATGTTTGGAAATGCATGTGTCTATAATAATAAGATGAATCCACGAGGATGTCAAGAATCTTGTGGGAGCCATCAGGGAAGTAGTATGATGAGAGTCAGGCAGGACCACAGTGACAGGTTCAGCCACGACTTGAAGTCCAGGACTCAAATCCAGAACTCAGGATAGAGGATCCAGGACACCGGACCGCAGCAACAGGATCACCCACGACTCAGGATCCCGGCATAGATATAGACACCAAAAACAAATTTGGGGGAAGCTGGGTTATTCGGAACATGAGAGTACAAAGGTACAGACAGACAGAAGGAAGAAGTAAGGTGTCCCCCGACAGTCTAAGCCTACAGCAGCTAAACTAACGTGTCTACATACAGTACATGGACTCCCTTAGGATAGGTTGAGGGAAAGGGGTAGCAAGTAAGAAGTAAGGAACAGAGGTGGAGAGGCACAACGTGTCTACGTACATGCACTCCCTTAGGATAGGTTGAGGGAAAGGGGTAGCAGGTAAGAAATACTTGCTACCAGCGAAATAATTTTCATTTTTTAAATGATATCGACTGAATAAATATTACTCTTGCCCCTGTTGTGTGAATGTTTTTGAACTGATGTTTTGATATAGTTTTATTTTGTTGAACGATGCCCCTATTTTCTTTACTTAAGGGTTAACTTAATAAAGACTATTCTCCGTTCGTGAATTCTTAAAAGTATTCCAGAAAAAACAAAGCTGTTTTTTACAAATTTGAAGTGGCAGCAAGTGAGTTATTGATGTACAAATTATTATTTTGGTGTGAGAAGTTATTTGAAAAGGCCCTAAGGGCTTTTGTTATCATTATAAAATGACTCACAGTTGCACTTTTCATGGATGAATATGCCAAGGAGCTGTGCCTGAAAAAAAAAAAGTATATTTCTCTGATCCCTTTTTAAAAAAGTTGTTTATCCTTAAGGGTTGCCGAGGGCTGGAGCCAACCCCTGTCATTTGGGGAAAAGCAGGTTACACCCTTGACATAAAAAGAGGGACAACCATTGACACTAACATCTAGCCCTAAGGGCAATTTATTCATCGGCAATAGATCTAACCTGCATCTGTTTGAAATAAAAAAGTTCTTGCTGAGAGGAAACCACTTTATTGTGCTACCTCTCATAGACAGTATTTGATATCACCTATGCATCGCTGCTATAGAAATAGCCATGCTGACGTAGTTTCTGATGGTCAAAACGGGCAGTGTCAACAACCATGCTATTTGAATACGGTCGGTACGCAACAAAAACATACTTATCAGGGTAACCATAGTAGGTGTGTACCTTTTCACAGAGGTGTGCAACAAATTAATATACATTTTGAAAAAACTTGAATGGATATTTGGCATTCATTTTGGCCTTTTAAAAACATTTTTATTGTTCCGGGGCGTTTCCTCTTGGTCTGCCGGATGTAAAATGACAGGGTAAACACTACGTTAATCAGTTGTTGAGTCAAGTTGGTCGCAGACAGATTTAGCTAACTCACGTCAGCAGAAAACCGATGGACTGTCCACTCCAAGTAGGGAATGAGTCCTTACCCCAAGTGAAGGAGTTCAAGTATCTCGGGTTCTTGTTCTCGAGTAAGGGTACAATGGAGTGTCCGATACAAACGGCCGAGACGGGTTTTCTCCGCAGGGTGGCAGGCCTCTCCCTTAGGGATAAGGTGAGAAGTTCAGTCATCCGGCAGGGACTCAGAGTTGAACCGCTCCTCCTTCGCGTCGAAAGGAGCCAGTTGAGGTGGTTCGGGCACTTAGTTAGGATGCCACCTGAGCGCCTCCCTAGGGAGGTGTTCCAGGCACGTCCAGCTGGGAGGAAACCAAGGGGTAGACCTAGGACCAGGTGGAGGGATTATATCTCTTCACTGGCCTGGGAGCGCCTTGGAATCCCCCAGTCAGAGCTGGTTGATGTGGCCAGGGAAAGGAACGTTTGGGGCTCTCTGCTGGAATTGCTACCTCCGCGACCCGACCGGGAGAAGACGTGGACGTCGTACTGTGCAGTAATATGGGTAATGGCTTGCTGTGATCACGCCTAACGTTACTGAAATGAAGAGACAAAATATATGGGTTGACCAGCCTCAGGTAGATCAGTTACATTTTGATAGATCTGAGAGTCGGCTTTGACTGTATTTAGTGTGAGTAGTTGCTTTTTCCCACCAATGCTATGCGCCCACATTCTTTAAACATTTACTCTTTTTTGGCAGAAAAAACTTCAAATAAATTAAGATGAAAAAGTTTGTACAAATAGAGTAGACCTTATGTATAACCTGTATGTGAATACATGCATCCTTATGTAGAAGCATTTGCGTTCAGATACGTGCATTGACATAAGTGTGTGTGTGTGTGTGTGTGTGTGTGTGTGTGTGT
>NW_011347916.1:0-4249 GCF_000735185.1 Notothenia coriiceps
GCATAGACTCAACAAGATGCTGGAGACATTCCTCAGAGATTGTGGTCCATATTGACATGCTAGCGGCATGCAGTCGCTGCAGATTTGTTGGCTGCACATCCATGATGTGAATCACCTCTCCACTACATCCCAAAGGTGCTATATTGGATTTACGGAAAATAATAATGGGCATATAAGGAAAACAGACACTCGTCACCGAGGTCACAATATCAATCGATCCAGCAGAGCAGTAGCCTATAGGCAAAACAGGTCAACAAAAGATATGACATAAAATGAACTTACCAAAGCTGAAGTAGATGGTCAACTTCATTCATTTTCTTTCCGTTTTACTGATTTTAATCGCTACAGTATACGCTGCTCTCTCTCGTCTCCTCTTCACATCTAAACTTTTCGCGGCACACATACTTACAGCCAATCAGCTCTCTGAATTATGAGACAACGTTTGGTAGGTATGCCAGCACTTTGCCCCTATGGTGATTATTTTTTTGCCGCACACATTGAATACAAAAATACTTTTTACTGCACCCATTCATTTTAACAGCAGAGAGAGGGGCTTGCCCCACATCGCTCAACACGGCTCAATAGGCACACTAGACACAAATTAGAAGAACGCAGACTAAAACAGCAATGTACAGACGAATCAGATGACCAAACATGATCTTAAAATATAGTTTAACATGTATTTCTTTTGCATATTTTGGGAATTATTATTTGCATTACTTTCTGCCGACACTAGGTGGGGCTGTGCCTGCCCCTAATGACGAGTCGCCACTGACACTGGTCATAAAGGAATGGACATGGTCAGCAACAATACTCAGGTAGGCTGTGGCCTTAAACAATGTTTAATTGGTAGTATGCCAAGAAAATGTCCCCAACACCATTACACCACCCCGCCAGCCTGAACCGTTGATACAAGCCAGGATGGATCCATGCTCTCATGTTGTTTACGTAAAATTGTGACCCTACCCTCGGAATGTCGCAGCAGAAATTGAGACTCATCAGACCAGGCAACATATTTCTAATCTTCTATTGTCCAATTTGGTGAGGCCGTGTGTATTGTAGCCTCAGTTTCCTGTTCTGAGCTGACAGGAGTGGCACCTGGCCTGGCCTGGTCTTCTGCTGCTGTAGCCCATCGGCTTCAGGGTTCCACGTGTTGTGTGTTCAGAGATGGTCTTCTGCATATCTTGGTTATAACGAGTGGTTACGAGCTCTGTTTGAACGTCACCAGGTCGTCTTTACCATGTCTACATGCCTAAACGCATTGAGTTGCTGCCATGTGATTGGCTGATTAGATAATTGCGTTAGACAGCTGTTGCACAGGTGTACCTAATAAATATGCCTGTGTGTATTTTGACCTACTCATGGCAGATACAACTCCTTTTAATGGTAACTTTTAAGATATTTATTAAAGGAATTCATTTTTCCTGGAACTTAAACTTAAACTCGGCAGGTATCAGTCCAGCCTGTTGTGTTTGAGCCAAATATCCTTACGCAAATGTTCATATCATTACCTTAAGTATAATCCAAAATCATAACTATTCAGCAGAGTGGAAACTGCAGCAAGTGTTGCGTTGGAAACAAAATGAGTTCTGGGCCTGCGAAACACATTCCACATACGGAGAGCATTAGGGTGTCAGCCTGGCACACAGCTCAGCTCTAAACCAGATTCTCCTTCTTCACAACATGCTGCAGAGCCAGAGCGACTTTAATGGCTGCGGCTCGGTCTGCCAGTATTTCATTTGAATGTAGAATAAATGCGAAGTATGATTCGTCAGTGATGTTTGATTAGGTGTCCAATTCAAAAGTGCCAGCAGCAGGGTGTAGTCCATGTGAGAGAAGCTGAAAGACTCTGACTCAACTATAATGGTTTATTTTATTATTTAAAGGGACAGTTCACCCCATAATCAAAGTTCATATTTTTCATACAACCCTGTAGAACTATTTTCTCTCTTCCAAACTACACCTGTTAAGATGTGAGCATTAAGCCTCTCGTAAATGAATAGATGTAACCTTTTTTGTGATTTGGTTACTGGATGTAGTTCAGTAGAAAGAAGATAGTTCATGTAAGAAACGGCTCTTGAAAAGGACTGTAAATTATCTTCAGTAACAAGGGGCCATATTTTGTAAAAATAAATATTTCTCTCATAGGTTTCAGATATTTTTTTTACCGTTTAGCGAGCCACAAGCAGTCCACCATCTTGTTCCATTATATTGGAAGGAAGACATCATACGACCGATATCTCCAACACTTTTCACCTAAAAACAATCTGAATTGATAAATAGCACTATTTATTTTGTCCCTTTTTGATACAAAATTCAGAGTCAGAATCTTTTCTAGAGCACCTATAATAAACTTGTACTCCAGAAACATGTTGTAAAACAGTTTTAGTCTTTCTAAATGTTTCAAGGGATGTTCAGTTTTAAGGTCTAGTGGTCTGTGGAGGATAAAAGGTCAGCGCTTCTTTGTTTTAGGTTCATGTGTGTGGGCTCTGTCCTGCTGAATAATGATCCTCTCCTCGCGGTGTTAAACCTGATGAAGTGTTATAACTCTACAGAAAAAAACCTTCTTTTTGGTTGGGAAAAACAATGCAACAAAAAATAACTCGTTCCACATAAGATGTAGCAAATCTTTATTATGTAATAACGATCTGCAATGTAGACTTCCTTATGTATATACATGACATCTGAGGGGTCTCACTGGTGGGTGTGTTCCAGTTATACCTCACAACACACTCACATCCAACATGACTCTGCGCAGCCTCCAGGGCTACTTGGAGAGGATGTTGGTCATCACACTGGTCTCTCCGTGCTGGTTCTTGGCTCTACAGATGTAGTTCCCAAAGTCGATGGTCTCCAGGTCCTCGACAGTCAGGACGCTCTGGGAGACCCTGGTGGTGTGGCTCATCCCTCTGTGGATCAGCCTCAAGGACGTGTGGATGTGAACTGGGCGGTGGTCCTACACAATGAAACCAAGATTTACTACCATTGTGTTGTTTATTGGTGACAGAAAATGTTTTGATCCACAATGTTAAGGAAAAGAAAGTTACCGAAAATGTAAGATTTATTGGCTTATTCTAACCATGAGATCACATGATATCTTCTGATATTATTGCAGATCTGCTGGACGCTAGCTAGCTAGGTATACTGACAGCACTGACATTTATGAGACACAGTGATGCAAACACAGGTATGGTGAAAAAAGAGAGAACTATTCGAAGCAGGAAAAAAACAGCGTAATATACCATCTGACAAAGGCCTGTGCTATAATGCTTCAATTAACTGGCTATTCTTTATAATATACTCAGATCAATAGGAGACAGAGATGTTAAGTTATAAATCAAGGGGTTTTATTATTATTTACAGCAGGGGTAGGGAACCTTTTTCCTTTCAATTTTTACAACATCCTCCGAGGTCCGTACAAATTATTGAACTCAACCTCTGCTTAAAAAAACTAAAATCCCAGCCCATTCATTTGGCCTTTCTTTCATGCTGTGCAAAGAAAAAGCAACCTCTTAATCCAGATATCTTACCATGACTCGCGCATGCATGCATGTGCACGGTGTGGCATGACCACC
Organism: Notothenia coriiceps; assembly: GCF_000735185.1. Taxonomy (NCBI): domain Eukaryota; kingdom Metazoa; phylum Chordata; class Actinopteri; order Perciformes; family Nototheniidae; genus Notothenia; species Notothenia coriiceps. The sequence continues at coordinate 3,576 of NW_011347916.1, forward strand.
AAAACAGAAAGATATGGACACAAGATGTGTGCAAATGTATTTAGTATCCATGTGAGCATGATTTAGGTGGGGGGGACCTAACCCCCTCTAGGGGGGTCCGGGGGCATGCTCCCCGGGGAAGAACTTTTTTTTTTAAATATTGTAGTTAAAAGCATCAATCTGGTGCACTTTGAGAGCAACATGAGGAGATCTATGGGTACATTTTTCAACACCCATTTGAAACAGAACTGTAAGCAGATTTTTCTTTTTGGATATTTTACAAATCACTCCCCTTTTAAACTCTATTCTTGTTATTTTTAACAACTGTTTTGTTACTGTCAAATAGTATTTTATACCTGTTTTTAATTTAGTCTCTATGTCTCATTAATAATTGTAATGATCATATCAAGGTGTGCCTTAACCTCACTGAGCTGAGGTTATTTGAGCCTCTCAGGAGAGAGCTCTCTTCCACCTGGTTGTAGAAAAGCTCTTTAAATTCGTTAGCATAGCTAGCTAACCAGATGCTAATAACAACAGATCGCCACTGTGCTTACAACTAAAGACAAAGCCACGCAAACACTGCGGCATGTGTACGGCTCCTTATGGGTACTGCAATATTTGAAGAGCTGGAGCGGCGTTCCGGTGCTCTCCGTAAGCACTCTAGTCTAGTCTACAATCCTTTCAGATGAGACATA